>NC_045627.1:8008282-8167093 GCF_009829155.1 Mustela erminea | reverse complement strand
GCTCAGTCAGAAGCCTGCTTCCCCCTCTCCCACTCTCCCTGCTTGTGTTCCATCTCTCGATGTCTCTCTCTATCAAATAAAATTTTTAAAAAAGAAAAACAGGAAAATGTTACAAATTTATGGTAGGCTTAAGCTTCATTATAAAGTATGTCACATATACCCGAAGAAACTACCTAACTTGGGGACTCCTGGGAGGCTCAGTTGGTGAAGCGTCTGCCTTCAGTTCAGGTCATGATCCTGGGGTCCCAGGATGGAGTCCCGTACCGGGATCCCTGCTCCGCGGGGACTCTGCTTCTCCCTCTGCCTACCGCTTCCCCTGTTTGTGCTCTCTCTGACAAATTAAAAAAAATTTTTCACCAAAAAAAAAAAAAAAAAAACTATTTAGCTCACACTCATGTACCCATTGCACAGTTCAACCTGCAACACAATCATCTTTGCTCCAGCTCAGTTTTATTTTTAATAAATAAAAAAAGTATCACTGATGCCCCAGACATCTCCCCCCAGTTCTAATCCCTCCCTCCTCTGCAGAGGTAATCACTTTCCCAATCCAGCCTTACCGTTCCCAGGAAGGCTTACGCTTCTACTGTGCGTGCATGCATTCACAAATAACTCACAGTATATCAATATACTACATATACAAAACACAGAGTACCACCCTGGGTGGTTTTTCACTTCATCTGAACAACATTAACACTCTCCACACCTTCTGCAACTTGTTTGTTTGCCCATCCTGACTGGTTCACAACATCTGAACGTTAGACTACACATTCTCACTAAGGCCCAGTGTCCCCTGTCCACAGGCCGCAGCTGTGTGTCCTTCTCTGGCACAGAGACATGTAATATGGTTCAGAGTGTGGACTTGAGCTGGCTCACCTGGACCTGAATCCTGGCTCCAAGAGTTGGCAGCTGTGTGACTTTGGAAAAGTTATGTAACCCTCTCTGTGCCCTCAAGTACCCCCATCTGTCAAATGAAAGTAACCACAGTACCCACCTCGCAGGTTTCTGAGAGGATCAGGTGAACTAACACACATCCAGCACTGAGACAAATGCCGGGCACCTCGCAGACACTTGGGGTTCAGGTGTTTACTAGCCCTGCTGCTGTTACTAGTCCTTGTACATGTTCTCAAACCATGACTCTAAATGCACAACTACTAAACCGTGACCACAGAGGCCTTCTTGACCATAAAAGGAAACTTTCACACTCTGAAAGGTTTAGGAACCAAGACACATTCGCTGTTCATGCTTATGGACCCTCCGTGCTGCCCACTTCCTGATACATCGGGGAAATTATGCAAGCTTGAGAGCTGGTCCTGCCCAGGTGAGAGTCGGCGGTCAGTTGCCTTCTCCGAACTTCCTTGAAAACATAGAAAATAGATAAATAATTTAATAAAAAGAAAATATGTAACGGGCTTCCTGCGGGGCTCCCCTCCTCAGGAAGGCCCTGTGTGCCTTCCCCGAGCCCCTTGGAGCCAAGGGTGACAGTTCCTAGTATTGTCTGTGGGGCCGACTGCCTGAGCCAAGAGCTAAGGATGCAAACATACGTCTGTCATTTTTCAGTGAGCTGCATTAATGTGGATCATAATGTGCCCTTTCTGCAGGGGACAGAGAGATACCCTTTGAAAAGCCTGGATTCTCCGTGCGCGTCCGATTTCAAAGGCCCTTAGTGCACGGACCTCCCTCTTGCCTGCCCCCCATCCTCCATTTCCTGTCTGCAGGGAGGGTCGCCCTTTGTGGACAGAGGGTCGTCTCCAGCACTGGATGGCACCTCCGGGGTCAGCATACATGGCACGCACATGTGGTGTCCCTGCATGGACACAGAGGATGAGGCAGCTGACAGCTGGGTAGGACCCTCTTGGCTGCCAAGGTCAGTCTGTGCACCCTGGAGTGTTTGGACCCCAAATCTCTCTGCTGGTTTCACCCCTTGTGCATGCACTCCCGGGAGCTTGGTATGCAGGGGGCCGCATCCATTGTAAGTCCCTGCGGGCCTGGCCACTGCCGTGTGGTCTCTTGGAAAGTGACTTCACTCCTTGGCAACAACCCAGGGGATATAGGCATTTACAGGCAGCAAATATAACGTGATTTCTTTACAACAGTTTCTACCTGGGGCACCTGGGTTTCTCAGTCGCTTCAGCAGTTGCCTTCACCTCAGGTCCAGGCCCTGGGATCCAACCCGAGTTGAGCTCCCTGCTCAGGGAAGGAGTGCCTGCTTCTCCCTCTGCATCAGCCTGTCGCTCGGCCTGCTTGGGAGCTCTCTCTCTCTCTGCCAAAGAAGTGAGTAAAATCGTTACAATATAAATCAACAAGTTAATGTAAATGATATGAAAATGAAGATATTTTATGAGTTCTGGAATGTAATACGATGGGAGGGGAACAAAACCAAACTAGTAACAGCATTTATTTACACAGGACAATACAATCGTCATGCTGCTTCAGGTAACAAAATTATACCCTTTTACCCCATTGATATCTAAATAGATCACTTTTCTGGCACAGTTTTGGAAACCTTTATTAATGATGTTATGAAAATATGTACTTTTAAGAAGTTTTGAGTAGTACCCAGTCAACTCTGTCCTTTTGGCAAATGTCGGATAGCAATTAATTGGAGTTTAAGACTTGGCGAGGGTTTCCTTGGTGGTGGTGGTGTGAAGACAAGTCTAGCTATTTAGAGTATCTTAGAGACTATGATGTAGGAAATTGGATGGATTTTGATGTTCTGTCAAAATAGAGGTTTTTTTTTTTTAAAGATTTTACTTATTTATTTGACAGAAATCACAAGGAAGCAGAGGCAGGCAGAGAGAGAGGAGGAAGCAGGGTCTCTGTGGAGCAGAGAGCCCAATGTGAGGCTCGGTCTCAAGACCCTGGGATCGTGACCTGAGCTGAAGGCAGAGGCTTTCACCCACTGAGCCACCCAGGTACCCCCAAAACAGACATTTTATTTCTGACAGCCAGGGATGGTTCTTTGGAGATAAATTTTCCAAAAACGACTGAATTGGAAACCCACGGCTTTCAGGAATCTGAATTTAAGGTGAAATGGACTTTGGCATTTGAACATTTCCTCTGATGTTTGCCGTCACCTGACGATGTGTAAATAGCCTACCGTGGCCCTTTGCCTTGGTACATCTTTGTGTCAGTCAAGAAGTGGGTGCTGGAAAAGAAAAGAAACAAAATGGGACACTTCTGTTTTGGGGAATTAGGGACAGTCCTCTGGGAGACACAGAGTGGAGGGAAATCATGTGTGCTCCCGATTTGGAGCAGGGAGTACAGGTTCATGAGGGAAAAGCACAGGCACATGTTTTGCAAGGACGACGATGAGTGCTGGCAGCTAACAGGGGCTGCATTGTTCTCTTTCAGTCCAGAGTAGAGGGATGTGTACCAGGTGGTGGGGGATCTGCCACTGAGCAGGTCCATGGGCCGGACGTCAAAAGTTCACGGTGCTTGGACCTTTGACACAGGAGATATGCCCAGGGTTTCCTTCCCGATTGTCCTTCGCACTCTAGTTTCAGAGTGGCTCTCTTAGCAAAGCTTCCATGATCATGAATCTTCCTTGAGAATTCTCGTCCATCTCTTTTCTGCCATCCTTTTACCAGGAAAACAGCAATGATCTGAGTGTGATTTCCTACCATCCCTTCTCACTCTCTCGGTGGCTGGCATCCTGCTTCAGGTCCCTTCTGCCCCTGGAAGGTGGCAGTTTCCTAGTTCCTGGATCATCCAAGCTAGTTGAGTCTTCAGATTGCATCCCACTAAGAAGAAGGCTTGAGGATGACCCATCTCGATGGGACTTAGGGTCTCATGTCTGGGTAGTCCTGATGGCTGACTTGCATTCTTGGAGGAAAACTGATTTTGACATTTACAGTAGTACTACAAGGAGAAACACAAGGTAGAAGCCACTGGAAGACGACAATTTAAAATACTCAAAAGGCCAAGCAGTGCATTTCTTGCTCCAATGCTGGGGCCTTTCCTCATCCGTTCTCACAGAGAGATTCTGGAGGAATGGCAAGACCCATGCCGTTGTGTTCTGGCACCTGTGTTCTTCCTCTGGAAGCAAGCCTGCTGTCCCCTTGACCCTCAGCTGCTGAGGGGCCTGTGTGCGTCTGCTGTTGTGCTGGGTGGATGAAGGTCCCTGGTCAGGGAAGGAGGAGGATGCTGCTCCACACAGACCCTCTGGGGATGCCCGGGGATTTGCCGGCACAAGCTCAGTGAGGTTCCAAGAGAAGGAGGTGGTTCCCGACCCCCTGATCCTTGTCTCTTTCCACCTGTAGGTGTGAAGAAATACCGGCCCTTTGGGGTCATCCCAGCAGCCTCCAAGAGCATCGGCTTGAGCCCATCTAGCACGTTGTGGAGGTGTTTGTGAGGGAGACCGGTATGCTCTGGGTGGCCCTGCCCTCTGGGAGTCCTGGGCTGTCTCTCTCAGGGGCCTGGCAGCATGCCCCTGTTGAGGAGCATGGTTCCAGGGAACCATGGGAAGGGGAGACTGTGGGTTCCAGGTCCCTGCTGGGAATGAGGAGATCTGTGGAGGGCTGGACCAACACAATGGACAGAGAGATGCTTCCAGTCTTGCCCTCAGAACTGAGGGATTATCACCCCTGGAGGCATCCTCCTGCTTCCCAGGATGTGATGCCGGAGAGAGGCAGGGAAGGCTTCCTGGGGAATCCAGGCATGTGCGGACCTTGGCCTCTGCCGTGAAGTCTGTGCTCGGTGGCCCATGGTGCCAGGAGGGCCCGTAGCAACCCGATATCCACGTCAGCCTGACTTGCTGGTCACAGCCCCTTCTCAGGTCTGAGAAGACCCCGTGGCTCACTGTTTATAGCCCTTTGTGATACGATGAAGCCCCTGAGTTTGTTGTCCAAGCTGCCCCTTCTTTGGCAGCTCCCAGAGGGATGTCACATCCCGTGGAGCACCATGTGGGCTCGTCTCTGAGCCGAGGGCCTGTCCCTTCTCCCCTCCTCTGCTGGGGCTCCTGATCTGGTCAGCTGGGGCAGTTAGAGTGTCATGCCTCTGGCCAGCCATGATGGGCATTCCCTCTGCAGGCAGTCCCAGGTTGGCAGGAGAAGTGGGCGTGGTCGCTGGGACAGCCCTCCGAAATGGGTCAGGTGAGCTTTCAGACTCTGGGGAGGTGAAGGGTTCCTAACATCACAGCAGCACGTGGAGCATACCGTAGGTGGGTTTTTCTGGACCCATCAGACAACCTGTGCAAGACGTGAGGACGAGTGAAATGCGCTGCCTGGAGTGGAGGTTGTGTTGCCGTCTGGGGCTTCTGTCCCCAGGGGATATTCAGGCCGGTGGGGTGGGGGCCAAGGGGCAGCTTATTTGGGGCCAATGTGCCTTGCTTCCGAGGAACCCCCTGTGTTTGAGCAGGAAGGTGGGCTCCGCAGTTGTATCTGGCACCTGGGCCCACGTTGGTCACCACGGTGGTTGGGTTGAGAGGAGCACAGGGCCGGCCAGCTGGAGTCTGCGGCCCCTCAACTGCCTTTTGGCAGCCTGCACCCAGGGCCTGGGGCACCTGGGGCAGAGCCAGAGTCCCAGGGCCCAGGCAGATGCTTATAGGAAAGGACTGGAGCTAGGGAAGGAGGGAGGGAGGTAGGCAGGGCCAGGCAGCCACGGCAGCAAGCCAGGTCACCGGGGTGCCCAAGCCTGGCTCCATGCTCTGTGCTTTATTGGAGGGTTGGCGTTTATCAGGGCAAAATGCGCACAGCGTGAAGTCTGCCATAGACACGACCCTGAAGTGGAAGGGTGTTGGGGAAGGGGAAGGTAGTTGTTATTGTTGTTGTTGTTTTTTTTCTTGTTGAGTTCCAGTGTCCACAAGAGGTACGTCTTAGCAAGGAAAGACCAGAGGCCCATTTCAGCCCCATGGAACTCCTGGCAGCCTAATCTCTAAGCATGTATTAGGGGAAGGTCTTCCAGCAGCTATGCTAAGACTTTGACAGATGGCGGGCCCTCTTGTTTGGGCCTCCTTGAACCTTGACTCCCTACTGGGAGGGATAGGCCTGCTTTCAGTCCTGGGTGACTCCGTGTCTCCCTACGTGTGGGTCCTGAGACCTCGACTGAATACTCTCCTTGTTTTTACAGGTGGTGGTGCTTCGAGGCTCAGGGGACGTGGCCTCCTGGGCAGCATCCAAAGCGTCTGGCCTCTGTCTCTTCAGTGCAAATGGAAGTGCAGCACATCCAAGAGTGTGACCGCTGTCATCTCCCTGGTGCACATGCATCGCAGTGGTAAGTTGTCTTGGTTCTGAACCTCTCCCTTGGGTTGAGGTTCAGGCCTTGACCTGGGTGTCTTTCTTGCCGGCTTCTGTCTTTCTTCCAGAGGAAAAGATAGCCTCTTAGTGTCGATTAACTTAGAGATATACCCTTAACCAGAATGTCTAGAGTTGGCTGCGAGGGAAAATTACTTCTTGGCACATATGGAGAAGGTTCTGCAAGTCCCTGCCTTACATAAAACTTCTGAACTCCAGGCTACCCCTGGTAGCAGAGTCCTGAGCCCTTTTGATTGGAGGTCCCGCCAGAATATCCTCATTAGTAGGAGTCGCTGGTGAGTGGGAGAAAACTTGTCCGAGAGATAAGGGCACCCCAAGTGCACCCTCCACTCCAGGTGGAGAGCGGAGTCCTTCAGTGTCCCCATAAGACCCCAGAGAACACTGTGGAGTGGTGTGTGTTCTCTGGCTTTGAGGGAAAGAGTTTCTCATCCCAGCGCAATCCAGCTGGTCAAGGTGCTCGTTGAGTTCCACAGCTGTGGGGGAATCAATCGCATGGTCCAGTTGCTGAATGAAACCTGAGCCCATGGGTTCCCGGTGTTATGACCGCAGAATAAGGAGCAAGGGGACTACCCACCCACGAGCTAATGTGGCCATGTTTCTGAGGGTGACCTCAAGTTGTCTAGCTTAGGTAAGTGACACATTTGGAAAGGCCACCAGAGTTAGACGTGAACGTCCACAAAGGTGGGTTCTTGAAACCGACTTTTCCTCTTCAAAAGAACACTCCTTTCCAGAGATAGCCAACTCAGGGCTCATGTCCTTGGAAAGCACCTTGGGGTCGACTCGAGGGGCAGCAACCCTACCCCTGCTGGATTCCCCGAGGGTGCTGCCCTGGAACCGCCCCTGTCGCTTTCACGCACAGGACCGTGGCCAATGCTGGGCTCAACACTGGCAGTGGCCCCACAAAATGGGCCCCGCTCAGCCTGTGTGTTTGGCAGCAGCAAGAGGTGTAGCAAGGAGAGGCTGTCCCTCATCTGAGCTCTGACTCGGGAGCACCCAGACACCACGCCAGAGGAACTGGGGCCCCAAGCACCATGCTGCACCTCGGGGAAAACTTGGGCCTCAAGGACGGCAATGCTAGACATCTAGGACGTACCAAAATGGGACCCAACATTCCTTCGGAAGCACGTGAAAGCATGGCACGTTTGATTCTGCCTGAGCCCTCCAAGTCAAAACGTCTCAGGAAGCATTTCCTGAGCCCTGAATAGTCGACATGATTATTCTGAGCACTCACATTTTGTTAGCTGCTATTGTATTTGTTGTGTATGTAATAACGTGTGGCTGGAGCTTTGACAATTCTCTAGGGCCTTCATTGCTCAGTTAACTCATTTGTGCAATGGAAGAGGGAAGAGGCTGTACTAGCTAGCCACCAAGGCCCTTTCCTGGCTCTGACATTCCCCATGTCCCCAGTTATTATTTATTATGTATTCATTTGTTATTTGTTACGTATAAGCATGACAGTATCCTGAAGGCATCGAAGGCTGTGTGACGGTGGAAGGTCTGGGACAAAATAAGAAGAGCGAGGTGAGCTGGAGCTGAGAGGGGTGGGCACGCAGGATACACAGGAAATGTCACCCCTTTGGAGAGTTTGTGAGGGCATGGTCGGGATGAAAGGCTCACCAGCCATAGCGAAGGAAATTCTGTCATCACCACTCCCTGAACACCCGTTTTCCATTCCCCATTTGCCATTGTTGATGGCGTCTAGAAAGATGCAGAGGTTCCTGCTCTCCTGGCCTTATAGACCTACAGGATGGTAGTGCAGGCACGAGGTTATCTGTTTTGGCCTTATTTGAAAAATGAAAAAAACAAAACAAAACAAAACAAAACAAAAACTTGAGCCTGAGAAGGTGACTGACCAAGATCATGCAGTTTGTTGGTGGCAGAACCATGGTTAAAAGTCAGGTCTGCAAATTCCCAGGCCACGGCTCATTTTTTCATTATTAATTAAATCAAAGATAGTTTCTTATTAAAAGACCTTTTGAAAGTTGTAAGAAACAAATATTAAACATTTATTTTTTATCTTGCCTTAAACACCTACATATCTTTTTTCCAGAGGTTGCTTGGATTTTCTGACCTCAGGGGATTAATAGTGTTCACAGGAAAACAGATGAACAGCATGGCTTGAGATTTTTAATTTTTAATTTTTCCCACATCAGTTCTGAAAAAGCCATAGTGTTTCCTCCTTTAGGTTACTGTTAAATGTTAAACTCATCTTTTCATGTTTTTAATTTTTCTCTGTCACAGAACCTAAATTGGTAATAAATCAATAAGAAACAAATGTTTACATTCACTCAGTGAAAAGTATCATGTCTAAGCTCAACATCTATCGGAGCCACACATGGACACGTAAGTATCTTGTATGTGGAGCTGTGTAGGCAGGTAAATCCAGGAACTGCAAGGCAGGCCAAGTCTCTTCTAACTTCCTTCTTCCTTCCTTCCTCCTCAGCTCTCCCTCCTCCACTAAGAGCAGAAAATGAACACATCCCAGGTGAGCTTTTTGTTTGTTTATTTCCACTTTGTTTGAAAATGAGTTTTCTAAAATTTGAAAGGATTCATATTTTTAAAACAAAAAAATAGAGGGGCTCCTGGGTGGCTCAGTGGGTTAAAGCCCCTTCCTTTGGCTCAGGTCATGATCCCAGGGTCCTGGGATCGAGCCCCACATTGGCCTCTCTGCTCAGCAGGGAGCCTGCTTCCCTCTCTCTCTGTGCCTGCCTCTCTGCCTACTTGTGATCTCTGTCTGTCAAATGAATAAAAATCTTAAAGTAACCCAAAAAGACAGAAATAGGCAAGAATTACTTGAAGGGAAGTATATCAAGTCTATCAAGCAAATTCAAAGAACAGTTGGTAGAATGAGAAGCAAGACTCTTAATTTCACAGGGTTGTGCAAGTTGTAAAACTTCCTTTGATTTTTCTAATAACGACACTGAAATTGCCTATAATCATTTCTGATAGACACAGCACTGTGCTAGAAGTCTGTGGATGCTTTTCAGGGGACCAAACAATGAGGTTTGAGTAGACAGCTCTCTCATGGTCCTGCTTGATCCAGGAATATGACTTCAAAGATCTGGTGGAATGGAGGGACCACATGTCCTCCAGATGACTCTCCCTAAGTGTTTGTGTCCGCTTGTTCACATCTCTAGCTTGAATAGCCGACTGTTCTGGCTTTGGTTTCTGCATTTCTCATTCATATTTCAACTTCATGAATGCATTCTTGCTTCTTTGACATTCACCTGAGTCAGCTCTGGAAAAGGCTACCAAATTGTAGTTAAATCCAGTTTTTGGCTTTGTCTTACTTGACCATCTTGCAGCATAATCCTCAGTCTCTGTTGTCTCTGACACCTGCCTGCTAGCTTTCCTTTCTTAACTCTGATACATCTCCTTACTGTTGCTCACAAAGTTGTCTTTCCCTTTTGCCCCAGACATTGCCTCTCCTTGGGTTTGTTGCCCAACCATCCTTGGCTCACTGCTTTTCTTCAGTCTGTGTTTTTTCCTGACTGGTCTTCTCTCTCTCTCTCTTTTTTTAATAAAATACTTTTGAATTAGTAATAACATGGTTAAAAGGTTAAGTGATGTTCCCTCTAGGAAGGGTGACATTTTTCATCTCAACTGAGACACTTCCACTGAGAATGAAAGAGGTTCCATAAAGTTATGATGGGACAACTGGCTATATCGGGACAGTCCCAGACAACCTGGAGTTATGATCATCCTGTTGTAGATATCTGTCTGTCTTGTTTGTCCTACCAGTGCTTCTTTTTTCAGTTAAAAGATACTCTTGTATGCCCCCTACTTTTATTTAGAAGGGAATCCATCATCTTTAGGGCTTCCGAACTTAGATGCAGCTGTACACCGCTGGCATCCTGTTAAAATGCAGATGTTGATTTAGTGGATCTGGTGGGGGCCCTGGGTTTTGCATTTCTAAAAAGCTTCCAGGTGAAGCAGACTCTGCTGCTCAGGGAGCCACACTTTGAGTAAGGAGTCTATACATGATTTTCTGTTCTTTCTTTGCTTTTTTGTCACTTCTTAAAAGCATGTCCCAGACATCTGTATTTAAACAGAACATGGATTGTTTCTTTGTTATAGCTGCACAGTAATTCAAGATTGGACGTTGCATAGTTAACTGGTTATTATTAGTTATGCACTATTTCAAACCTTTTGCTATTACAAACCATGTTCTAGTGAATGACCTTGTACATATAGGTTTTTTCTATCTGATAAATTCCTAGAAGTGCATTGCCAGGTTAAAGGGTGCATATAATTGATAACTCGATCATTCGGGATTTTGGTATCATTTTGTGTCACTCCCATCAACACCGCATGGGTGCTTGTTTGTCCACAGCTTCCCTCATAGAACATGTGGTTCAACTTCTGGAATTTTGGCAGTGGAAAGAGAAACATGGTATTTTATGAAGTTTATATCTGCAAGCTTCTTAACTATGAGTGAGGTTAAGTATTTTTTCATGTATCTGAAAGGTGTATTTACGTTTCTGTGAACCCTCTTCATATCTTTTGCCCATTTTGCTCTTAGGTTTGTGGCTTTTTTTGTTTTTCTTCTTCTTCAGTGTCTAGCTCTTTATAGATTAGGGATACTAGTGCTTGTCCATTTTATGGGTTGCAAACTCTTATTTTATGGGATGTGATTTGTCTTTTGATAGTTGACCCTGGAGTTTTCTCCCCCATGCAGGTATTCTGTTTCAGAATGCCACATTTCACTTTAGTCGCTTCTTTAGGCTCCCCTTGGCTGTGACAATTTCTCAGACTTCCCTTGTTTTTGATAACCTGGGCAGTTTTGAGGAGTACAGTTAGGTGTTTTGTAGAATGTTCCTCAATTGGGAATTGTCTGCTGTTGTTTTCATGATTAGACTGAGGTTATGGGTTTCTTGGAGGAAGACCACAGAGATAAAATGTCCTTTGGTCTTACCATATCAAGGGTTAGTGCTCTGGACATGACTTATTACTTTGTTTTCTCTGTCCTCATACTGTACTCCTTGGAAGGAAGTGGGCAATTACACTTTACCACTTACACTATACCTCCTTCCTGTTGGAGTAGCTACATAATTATGTACATAAATTATCAGGAATTCTGCATAGGAGATTTTTCTGTTCTCTAATATTTACTAATCCATTTATATCAGCACGAATTCATGGCTAGTTATTTTAGATTTTGGTTCTAGTACAATGATACCTTGTTCCTTTTGTTGCTCAAGCTGTTCCAGGTTGGTTAGTAAAAGCATCTTCTAGCAGCGTCTGGGTGGCTGAGTTGGTTGAGTGTCCAACTCTTGATTTTAGCTCAGGTCATGATCTCAGAGTCCTGGGATCCAGCCCCACGTTGGGCTCTTTGCTGAGTGTGGGACCTGCTTGAAATTCTCTCACTCGGGGTGCCTGGGTGGCTCAGTGGCTCTGTCAAATAAATAAATAAATAAATATTCTCTCTCTCTCTCTCCCTGTGCTCCTCCCTGCTGCTTATGCTTTCTCTCCTTTTCCTACTTTCTCAAAAACAAGTAAATAAATTTTTTAAAAAGCACCTTCTCTCGGTTCCTGTGTCTATTGACATACCCTGTTGATTTTTTAAAAAAAATTTATTTATTTAACAGACAGAGATCACAAGTAGGCAGAGAGGCAGGCAGAGAGAGAAGGAAGCAGGCTCCCCACCGAGCAGAGAGCCTGATGCGGGGCTCTATCCTAGGACCCTGCTATCATGACCCTAGCCGAAGGCAGAGGCTTTAACCCGCTGAGCCACCCAGGTGCCCCTGACATACCCTGTTATTGTTTGAATATTTCTACCTCACTCTGTGGCAGGAGATTTTCCAGGTGCATCTTATGTCTTTCCTGCCCTAGAATTAGCCATTTTTTTCCCCTAAGTAGTTCTGGTTCTTTTCATTGGAGCATAGTATGAGAAACCAAGATTGGGGGACTAGATGTGTCTGTTGTGACTGTTAAGTCATTGCTCAAAGACCCTCTCACAGCTAACTGAACAGGGAATATGTGTATACTCACTCATGTATATACAGGTGTCTATAAATATTTTAGTGTGTAACCATCTGTATCTATAGTAAGCTAAGTATTCACACTGTTGTTTCCTGTTGTAAGCATTACCAGATGGAACCTTCTAACCTTCTCTCCTTGCTTGTCTGTACTAACAGTGAGAATCCAGCTAACATCTGAATTTCATTTATTGGATAGTTCAATTCCAGAATACACATACATGATTTCAGAGTTGCATACATGATTTCAGAGTGGTTAACCCATGGATGCTTGATTCTCTCAGTTTGGGACCATTTGAATTAAGGTGCTAGTCAGATGCTTAACGGACTGAGCCACCTGCGTACTCCAACTTATCATTTCTAAAGAGGAATATAAAACAACCTAAAAATAAATAAGTGATTGGAGGTGGCACAGTCACTTAAATCACTGACCCATGCACAATAGGGAAGGAGTTGGCAGCACTGTAAGCTTATAATATTAATGCTCAACTTACCCCCAAGAAGAAAGCTCATGGAAGACAAACGTTTCGGGTTTCTTAGTGTCACAATCTGGAAAATAACTAATACATTTTCTTTTCCCCTGAATACTGAAGGAATTCATGGGAATTCCTAAGAGTACTTTTTCAGGAGGGTCCAATCTCCAGGCCACAGAAAATAATATTTACCATCTTCCATTTCATAGCACATTGGTGCTTTCAAAATATTACACCATATTTATTTGGGATGACTGTTCATTTGACACAGTATTGTACAGATTACTATTTCTGTCTAGACTATGCTGCTTAGCCACCTGACTTAAAATGGGGTTCATGTCTTCAAAATCACTCAATTTTAGGGGGGCTTGGGTGGCTCAGTCAGTGGAGCATCTGACTCTTGATTTCAGCTCAGGTCATGATCTCAGGGTTGTGAGATCGAGCCCCGCATTGGACTCCACACTCAGTAAGGAGTCTGCTTGAGATTCTTTCCCTCTGCCCTACCCCCAACACTCTCTCTTTCAGATAACTAAATAAATCCTTATAAAAAGTTTTTAAAAAACTACTCAATTTTGTCATCTGTACAATGGAAATAATATTTCACAAATTCACTGTGAGGTTTAGATATTATATTTACGATATACTGAAAAGTTTAAAAAGCTCTTTGAATGCTAGACACTCTTTTGCATGCCTGGAAGAGGTCAGTGCAGCCCCCACTTAAATGCTAGTCAATGTTCATAATAGTGTGTCATGCTTCTCACTTACTGTCTCCCAACGCTAAGGCTAGTGCTTTGGTTTCAGTTATAGGCAGTGCTTGTTCCTTTTTGTTTGCATGTTTTCTTTGTTACAGGAAGCTAATTTTCTGTACCTGCACCTCGTTCTTGCAGAAAAATAAAAGAGCAAAAGGGAAAAAGGGAATAAGTTCTCTTCATGGGTTCCATTTGCAACAATTTAATAGCTTTAATCTTAAATCCCTATATTTGCTAATGCTATAAAAAATAGGCCTCAAAAAATGCCACAGGATTTTATAAGGGTTGTACAATTATGACTGTAAAAGGATAATTATCTTTGCCACTTTTACAAAGCATCTTATAACAACAGGAAATTTCATTTTTGACACATTTCCAGCTTGTGATTCACTATACCTTCTACAATCTTACGTGGTTCCAACCATCTCTATCATGGCAGGTGGCTTAATTTTTTTCTAAAATTTAATACCTTGTAGTTTCATTTAATTTTACTTACTTTGTGATTGCTCATCCTACTTGCCAAGGATATAATTAACCCTAATCTTATATTTTGAGATTATGATTCCCTTTGGATTTGGTATCCTCTACAAATTTAATGACTGTGCTTATTATGCCCTCCCTTCCTGTCACTGGTGAAATTATGCAGAAAGACTGAGGGGGAGAAAGCTGAGCAACGGCAACTATTGGAAAATGTATTTCATTTTCCTGCAATGTTAGACAGAGGCCCAAATTCTCCCACATTAATTAATGAGGACATATGACAAATGCCTTTACTCATTCATTCCATTGACCTTTATGATGCACCGTGTGCGCACTACACATTTTGTGATGTGCAGTAGGGACTTTGAAAAGGGTGTGTCATGGATTCTGCTCTCAAGGGGCTTGCAGTTTATTGAGAGGTAACTTGTAAGCCTCAAGGAATAATACAAAATAAAACAGAGACATGCCATAATGCTAGGTAAAGTGAAAAGCTGAAAAACTGGAGATGAAGTCATAAACACTTCTCTTGGGGGGAAAAGAAATCCACAGACTCTCATTTGGGACGTGATGGCTGAACTAGGATTTGAGGAGCTGCAAAGAGAGGGAGAGTTCTGGAGTTCTGTTGGGTGTGACTGCCCACTGCGTGGGCAGAAGGAAACGACCCGAGGTTGGGAGATGGACCCAAGAAAGGAGTATCAAAGCGATATTCAGAATACACAGGCTGGGGAGAATTTGTATTTCACCCATCTGGAGTGGAAAGGTCTCCTGACACGTGGGACATCTGGCAAAGCACTCCGAAGGCACCACTGCAGGAGTAAGGCTACAGTAACTTTAGACCAGAGACTTTCTGGGAGTCTCCTAAAAACGTTAAACAGAAGTATCAAAGAGCTTGAGGTGTTTCCAACTTAAATGCATCCCAGAACAAAGATAAAACATTTTAGAGGGATACAAAGTAACAGTAACCCATAAAATAAAATTCACAATGTCTGGCATCAAATCTAAAAGTCCTGAGACATGCAAACAAACAGAAATGTGTGATCTCTAATGAAGAGAGAATCAATAGAAATGAGTCTGGATGTGAAACTGATGGCATCATTAGTAGATAAGAACATTGAAGGAGCTTACACACACACACACACACACACACAGTGTTGAGAAAGTAAAGTAGGAGGATGGTAACAGGATCATACAAGACGTAAGAAGAACCAAATCAGAGATGCCTGGGTGGTTCATGGACTTGGATCATGATTCCAAAGTCTTGGGATCGAATCCTGCATCGGTTTCCTTGGTCTGCAGGTGGCCTGCTTCTCCCTCTGTCTGCTGCACTTTCTCTCTCTCAAATGGATAAATAAAATCTTAAAAAAAAAATCAAGGGGCATCTGGGTGGCTCAGGGGATTAAAGGCTCTGCCTTTGGCTCAGGTCACGATCCCAGGGTCTGGGGATCAAGCCCCATGTTAGGCTCTCTGCTCAGCAGGGAGCCTGCTTCCTCCTCTCTCTCTGCCTGCCTCTGCTTGTGATTTCTGTCAAATAAATAAGTAAAATCTTTAAAAAAAAAAAAGTCTATTTTGACAGAACGTCAGAAATCCATCCAATTTCCTCCATTGTCGTCTCTAAGATACTCAAAATAGCTAGACTTGTCTTCACACCACCACCACCAAGGAAACCCTCGCCAAGTTGTAAACTCCAATTAATTGTTATCCGACATTTGCCAGAAGGACAGAGGTGACTGGGTATTATTCAAAACTTAACTTCTTAAAAGTACGTATTTTCAGAAGACCATTAAGAGAGGTTTCCAAAACTGTGCCAGAAAAATGATCTATTTAGATATCAATTGGGCCAAAGGGTAGAATTGTGTTACCTGAAGCAGCATGACGACTGTATTTTCGTGTGTAAATACATGCTGTTACTAGTTTGGTTTTGTTCCCTCTCCCATCGTATGACGTTGCAGAATTCATAAAATATATCATTTCTATTAACTTGTTGATTTATATTGTAACAATGTTACTCACTTCTTTGGCAGAGAGAGAGAAAAAGTTCCCAAGTAGGCCGAGCGACAGGCCGAGGCAGAGGGAGAAGCAGGTGCCCCTTCCCTGAGCAGGGAGCTTGACTTGGGCTGGATCCCAGGGCCTGGACCTGAGGCGAAGGCAACTTCTTAAGCGACTGAGAAACCCAGGTACCCCAGGTAGAAACTGTTGTAAAGAAATCACATTATATTTGCTGCCTGTAAATGCCTACTATCCCCTGGGTTGTTGCCAAGGAGTTCTTGACGGTCACTTTCCAAGAGACCACATGGCAGTGGCCAGGCCTGCATGGACTTAGAGTGGATGCGGCCCCCTGCATGCCAAGCTCCTGGGAGTGCACGTAAAAGGGGTGAAACCAGCAGAGAGATTTTGGGTCCAAACGCTCCAGGGTGCACAGACTGACCTCGGCAGCCCAGAGGGTCCTACCCAGCTGTCAGCTGCCTCATCCTCTGTGTCCATGCAGGGACACCACATGTGTGTGCCATGTATGCTGACCCCGGAGGTGCCATCCAGTGCTGGAGACGACCCGCTGTCCACAAAGGGCTACCCTCCCTGCAGACCAGAAATGGAGGATGGGGGGCAGGCAAGCGGGAGGTCCGTGCACTAAGGGCCTTTGAAATCGGACGCACACAGAGAATCCAGGCTTTTCAAAGGGTATCTCTCTGTCCCCTGCAGAAAGGGCACCTTGCGATCCACATTAATGCAGCTCACTGAAAAATGACAGACGTATGTTTGCATCCTTAGCTCGTGGCTCAGGCAGTCCGCCCCACAGACAATACTAGGAACCCATGGCTCCAAGGGGCTCCTGGAAGGCACACAGGGCCTTCCTGGGGAGGGGAGCCCTGCAGGAAGCCCTTTACATATTTTCCTACTTTTTAAATTACTTAGCTATTTCCTATCTTTTCGGCGAAACAGTATTCATTGTTTTTGCACCACACCTGGTGCTTCATGCAATACGTGCCCTCCTTAATACCCACCACCTGGTTCCCCCAACCTCCCACCCCCGCCCCTTCAAAACCCTCAGGTTGTTTTTCAGAGTCCATAGTCTCTCATGGTTCACCTCCCCTTCCAATGTCCCTCAACTCCCTTCTCCTCTCCATCTCCCCATGTCCTCCATGTTACTTGTTATGCTCCACAAAGAAGTGAAACCCTATGGTAATTGACTCTCTCTGCTGGACTTATTTCACTCAGCATAATCTCTTCCAGTCCCGTCCATGTTGCTACAGAAGTTGGGTATTCATCCTTTCTGATGGAGGCGTCCTCCTCCATAGCGTATATGGACCACACTTCCTTATCCATTCGTCTGTTGAAGGGGGGCATCCTGGTTCTTTCCACAGTTTGGCGACCGAGGCCACTGCTGCTATAAACATTGGGGTAGAGATGGCCCTTCTGTTCACTCCATCTGTATCTGTGGGGTAAATACCCAAGAGTGTAAATGCAGGGTCCTTTATCGACAGAGCAGGCAGGACTTGGGGGAGAGGCAGAGAGAGCAGCACTCCCCCTGAGCAGGGAGCCTGATGCTAAGATTGATCCCGGACTCCAAGAGCAGGACCTGAGCCGATGGCCAATACTTAAGCCACTGAGCCACCCAAGAACTCTTGGAGAGACTTTGTGAAACAATCTCGTAAAAATAGGAGTTTTCCAGAGTAGCAGATAGGAAAATGAACATTTCAGTCTCCTAGGTGCCCTCAGGAGTATCTTTTTTTTAATGTCCAAAAATGCAGGTAGTTAACATACGCAGTATTGCATTCTGCAGTACAACTCGGGGACTCCTCACTTCTCTGCACCACTCAGAGCTGACCACAACAAGTGCCTTATCCATCGACCCCTCCCCAACCCACTTCCTTCCATGACCCCGCAGTGTGCAGGGATGCCTTCACCCTCAGAGTTCTGTCATGAGCCATCGCCATGGTGACCTGATGACACGCATCCAACGTTCCATTTCAACTGTCACTCTGTGAGCCAAGCCCCTGGCGGTTGGGTGAACAGGACTAACAGTCTTCACGATGGGGAATCTTAACTGCTGTTGTACGGGTATGTGCCTATCGATTTTCTCAATTGTCTTCTCTGGAGCTGGCTGCCTCCCTTTTACAGAGACAGGCTTCTTCTCTTTGGCTTTTCCTCTCCACCCTCTGATTCCTCCTCCCGGTTGGATGCCTGTGTTTGTTCTTTTGTCTAGGTGATTTCATTGGGATTAAGCTGCCTTCCTTAAAGCGCTCCGACGTTCAGAAAACCGTACTCTTTCTGAATGCCTATTTTAAACACAGTCCTACAGGGACAACACACAGGTCACATTCCACACTGCAGTCCCTGGATCAGGAGAATCTTGGTGCGACCCAGCCACCACATTTGAGGGGAACAAATTGCCGGTCTCCTCTTCCTGAGGGACATGACAAAATCGGAGAGGAAAGGTCAGAGGTCGAAATGCAGCTGTTTTTAGAAGGAGAGATGCTGGAGGATAGCAGGGTGGTCTCATGGGTTGATGTGAAGTGTTTCACGGGCCGTCTGCTTGATGCCTGGGAGTGCACGGAAACGGGCTGTGCGACCGGGTGGGTGGATAGAACACACGGCAGCTGCACAGTGGACTGTCTGCTGCTCTCAAAGGTACTGCTGGGCTGGGTTTTACAGGCCCAGCTTAGGAAAAGAGACAGGAGACTGTCCACTAAAACTACAGTCTCCAGAGGGGATCAAGAGACCTGAGAGTAGATAGGGGAAGCGGGCGAAAAATGAGAGAGCAGGGAGCGACTCACTCCACCCAGGGTAGCCTCACTTCCATTCAGCCTCCTCAGAGCATTCCGCACGGCAAGAGTGGGCCACTCAGCATCATCCGTCTCCTTCCTGAAACCAACCACATGGCCACCTCCATGTCCGTTTGTACCAACGACTGCTCCTCGGGACAGACGAGCTCTAGGCAAGCGAGTTCTCGGCCGGGTCCTATGTGATTGTTGGGAGTTTGAATCAGCTTGGGAGCCAAGCAGAACGCCAGGAGCCTAGGCTGCAAATGGCCTTCAGGACGGCCTTGGGGGACTGCACTGACCTTGTTGAGAGGTGAGGGAACGTGGCTCATGCTACCCGTTCCTGCTCCTTCACTAGGGCCCCACTGGGCAGAAACCGCCACCTAGTTGATGTCAGGGCCCCAAACACAGAGGTGAGTGAGGACTGAGGCTGGTCTCGTGGCCCTCGCTCTCCCCTACAGACACAGTGGCACAGAGGGATTTGAGACTGTGAGGGCAGCGCTTGGTTCAGGGCTTCAGGACCTTTTCTCAGGGGCCATGGGTTGGTGTCAGGGGCTCGGGGATCTCCGGCCACAGGGAAACAACAACATACCTGTCCCAGTTCCATCCTTCATCAGGGTGGCAACTCTGGACGGTCCCTTCACCACCCTACATTTCAGGGCCCTCCACTGTCCTCCACTGTGGCTTCACCCACAGCCAGCCGTCTAGCTGAGTCCCTAGGCGGTCCCTTCCTCAACACCTGCCGAGCAGCTGGGAAGCATCCAGTCCTCCCCTAGGTACCAGGCGCTCCTTGGACTCAATCACTTGGGACACTGTGGCGGCAAACAAACGTCTAAGCCAGAGGGCTGGGAAACAGGGCACAGAGGGTAGGTGTGGCTGCTCAATGGATGTGAACCAGGCCATCACGCATGCTCACGGCGATCTGTTGCGTTTCTGTCCTGTCTCTGCTCCATACAAGCCGTTGCCCACAGAACCTGTGGGTGTGGGAGGGGGCAGAATTCAGAGCACAGCACATGGTGACCCCGTCCTAAGTCCCACCTGGAGGGAGGAATGCCTGCTGGGCACCTGGCGAGTAGGGGCAGGAGACGGATGGACTACAAGGAAAGGATGTCCAATCCCCCTATTGGCTCCTGACGACAAGGTGCCGACACCGTTCTCTATTTCTGTGCGTCTCTCAGAAATCTGTGCGGAGTGTCTCCTCGAGGATGTGGAGGTGCCCCCACCCACGCCGCCCCCTCCACGAGAACCCAAGAAGAGAGTCCGGTTCTCCTTCCACGATGAGGTCTACACCATCGAGGACACCGAGGAAGGTACCTTGGGGATTGACTCATTACGTTGATTGGAGACACATTCTTTTGTTCAGTAGCACAGACATAACCGAAGCTATTAAAACTGCTGAGACACATTGTCCTCTGATTTCACTGGTAGCCATTTTCCTCTATGGCGTCCGTCCATCCCCTTTTAAGTCCACAAGTCACGATGAGATCCTCATTCAAACTGGATCCAAGGGGCACAGGAAAAAAGTGTCTACTAGCTGAAGGGATGGATCTTAGGTCTTTCTGGAACACACAGGTCCCTACAGGTCTCCCCAGGAAACATGGTTCTTAGATGTGTAGGAAGGAAGAGACTATGTTTTCCGCCAGGAACGCTGAACAGAAAAATGGACCAGAATACGACAGGAGGTTTCACGTTGGACCCCTCCTCTTCCGCCCATTAGCCACATCTTACATGGGTGTGCTACGTATCTTCAAAGGAACAAAACGACCTCACCACATTTGGGGAACTCAAGTACCCAGTAGATTCCACGTGGTTACCGTTCTACAAATGGGGCCAATGCATTCGGTGACGTCTTCTCATTCTGGAAACACAGAAATCTGCACACTAAAGTCTCACACAGCTGGGTTCCCAATAGCCCCAGACAGGCACTGCCCCCAAATCCATCATGGGAGGAAAGAACACATTCAATGGCATCCATACACATCATGTAGTGCAATTCAGGCATAAGAAGAAACAAACGTTTCCAATATTTTACGAAACAGATGGACCCTAGAAACCTAACACGCATTTTGAAAGCAAGCACACAAGGAAAGAGTAGTGTACCTCTACACGATCCCAGGCTTTGAGGACACTCGAATAGGGACATTCATAGACCCAGAAAGTGGAAGGGACGGTGCAGGGAGGAAAGGGGGAGGGCCGGTCATGTCACGGGTACAGAGGTTCCATGAGATAGGATGGCAACGTTTTCCCCGTAGATGGCAGTGCAGTCTACAAAGCATCACGGATGTCAGCAGTGTCACTTAACGGACGCGTACTAACAAGTACAACCGTCCCCAGTACTTGGATTCCGTCACCGAAAAACCCACTCCTCCAAGGCACGATAGAGGACTGATAGGGTCACACAGCAGAGGTGCACGGAAGACAGCTGAACAGGCCCCATGACCAGCTGAAGAAGTGGCAAGCTGGCTTGACTCCACAGTGGGCAGGAGGGCTCAGGGGACTACGCCCTGAAACCCAGGGTGTCTTGAGTGTTTCCCAGACAGACGCTGATGAGTTCCCACTGATGACATCCCCTCTGTTGGAAAGCCAAGGCCCCATTTCCTTTTCCATCCTGCTCCCCTCCTCTGTGTTTCTGTGTACACCACTGTGTACGGTGTCCACCACTGTGTCCACCACTGTTAGCCCACTGGCAAGTTAGGCCTTGCTTGGTCACCCTTCACGTCCATTCCCTCTGGCCCCGCATCCACATCCAGCAGACTTAACTCCCCAAGTCATTCCTGAGTAGTGCAGCCAACGTCCTGACAGCTCCTCTCTGTTCTCCTAGACCGGGTGGAGGGGCAGTCCAATGACCTTCCTAGGAGCTGGAAAAAGGAAGGTCCCCCAACTCTCCCTGAGGTAAGCTCACCTCTCTTTCTCAGAGACAGAAATGGTGCTTCCTTGATTTCTTCCATCAGTGGAGTTTGATGAACATCGGGCACTTTACCTCCCAGGGGAAGGGGGTGGCAGCCTCCCCTCGTAGAAGAATGCTGGGTCTGACCTCTTACACACAGTGGACCCAAAAAGGGTGATGACACAGGACAGCCTCAGTTACAAACTCCATGGGATCAAACACCTTCTTCAGCAGAAAAGGTTTCTCCTTGAAAGAGAACGTTCTGTCTGTTGATCAGAATGGACTTCGGAGATTGAATGATGCTCCAGCATCATTCAAACGGTCCTCCTGAACTCGGGCGGGGGGACATGGACTCAACCACGGGACCTCATCCAATTAACTGCCTGAAGTCCTGCCCAAACCAAAGAGCTGGCCCAACAGCAGACAGGATGCTAGGATCCTCACTGTGTTTCCTTTTCCCCAATCGCAGGTAGACGCTGGGAGCAAGGACAGCTGTACGTATTTAAGAGCATCGGGCTCTGGGAGGAAATCTAGAGTACAAAGAAGCCTGCCCCCTGATTCTGGGTTCCAACAAGGAACGGGGGTTGGGGGATACTGACTGAGACTGTCTGGTGAGGCACGGTCACCACGTCGAACAGGGCCTGGAAGAACTCGTACATAGGGAAGGGCTGATCTGTGTGCACGTGGGATGAAGGCCCTGTGTGCATGGGGGTGTGTGGGGGGGTGTGCAGGTGTGTGTGTGTGTCCCCATGCATTACGCTTGTGAACATGATTGTGTGCCTTTCCTAGAAGACCTTTCTCACACTTCCACCACAATCACAGTGTCACCCTTCCAAAACACTCTCATCACCCTGGCACACTTTACATACTCCTTCCCCTACTCACCACAGCTGTACCTGGAGGACATTTCCCTTTGATTTCCTGAGACGGGCATGGTGCAGAGATGAAGGGACCAAACCCTTGACCTCCTACTTGGAAAGCCAAGATTGGAGCTCAGGTTCCAATCTGAAAGTTGCTCTGGCCTACCCACCTGTGTTAGTCCCTCAGCCAGAAGGTCATGATGTACCATGGGTGCTAGCTAGCAAAGGGCCATAAGCATCTGTGCACACAGCCAAATACCTAGATTCTATCATGATCCCCGACAGGACGAAGCATGACACAGTGGTTTCCATGGACACAGAAGGCAGGGCAAGCTTAGAAGCCCACGTTCAAGATTACAGCCTAGTCCCTAGAGTCATGTGCACAGAGAAAAGCCAAATCCTTGTGCTCAAGCCCACATGGATGGAAAGCGTGTGGACCTGTGGAGGAAAGAACAGGGCAACATCGGTCATAGCGGGTCTCAGTGTGTATACACGACCGACCAATGGCAGAAAAGCATCATGGAGGGAACTGACTGTACTTGATAAGATTTCCCTAAGCCTCAAGAAGGTTCAGATTCTATAAGCACACACTCAAACATCACTGGTCAATAGGAAATCAAGGTCAAGCTTGGGTGGAAGCTTTGGACCCAACAAACCCAGAGCAAATCTCCTGCAAAGCAGGCCTACATCCTATCAGCACACACTCCAAGAACTCCTCTGTGTAAGCAACTTCCCACTGGTCAGAACACCTGGGAGGGTTCGGACAGCCACTGTCTTCAGGGGAAACACGCACACACACACACACACACACACACACGGGACAGCTCAAGAATAGTGGAAGGAATCTATCACACTCATCGAAGGTGCCGGCTGTTTATGGAAGCTACGATGTCCGTGCTCTCCAGTGTTGCACATGGGATTTTCTGAAGACAAAGAAAGGATGAGTGAAGCAAACTACTAGGCTCCTTTCCTGAGGGTTGAATGCAGCCCGGCAAGCAAGGCTGCTTTTTATGCCATGCCAAATCTTACAGAGACGTGATGCATATAGTCGCAGCAGGTGGGGATCTTGGGCCCAGAGCTGATGTCCAAAGCAGGAGCGTGGGACACCTTAGTGGCATGTCAGTCAGGAGAGGTTATGGGACTCGGTCCTCACACAGAAGCCAGGTTAGGCTTCCCATGTACTGGACTGGCTATTTAGCTTTGATCAGGCTCGCTTTAGCTAGAAAGACAAGAACCCTCTTTGCGTTTCCTCCCTGCTCCTCTCTGTCCCTTCCCCTCTGCACCAAGGACAAGGCCCGGCAGCAGTGCGGCCCATACCTCCTATGCTCCCGCAGGCACCCTCCCCCCTCCTGTCCTCATCCATCCAAACTCCCCGCCTACTTCCTGAGCAGCCTCACCAGTGTCCTCACGGTGCCTCTGTATCCTCCTAGCTCCCCGCAAGGACCTGACAGAAGAGCTACCCATTTTGAGGGCCGAGGAGGAAACTCCGACTCTCCCTCAGGTAAACTCATTGTTCCTCAACTTTTTATTTATTTAAAAGACAGAAAGAGGGGCACCTGTGTAGCTCAGTGGGTTAAGCCGCTGCCTTCGGCTCGGGTCATGATCTCAGGGTCCTGGGATCGAGTCCCGCATCGGGGGTCTCTGCTCAGCAGGGATCCTGCTTCCTCCTCTCTCTGCCTGCCTCTCTGCCTACTTGTGATCTCTCTCTGTCAAATAAATAAATATAATCTTTAAAAAAAATAAAAAAGACAGAAGAGAAGGGGAAAGAGAGACAGACAGACAGACAGGCAAAGAGCGCACGAAAGCGCAAGCAGGGGGAGTAGCAGAGGGAGAGGAAGAAGCAGGCTCCCCTTTCGAGCAGGGTGCCAATGTGGGCCTCCATCCCAGGATCTAGGATCAGGTCCTAAGCTGAAGGCAGAAGCTTCAATGTCTAAGCCGCTCGGTCACCTCGGTAAAGTCATTTTGTGCTTCTGAGGGACAACCAGTATGTCATTTCTCTTTCCACGAACTCTGAGCATGGCCAAGCCAGAGGGGAGAGACAATGTCCTTGGTGCTGAGAGCCTGCCGTGAGTTTCTACCATTAACGGACAGTGGATTGAGACGGGCACTGAGAAATCATCACCACCATTGCTTAGGCAATGGATGGTCGTGAGCATTTTCCACCAGCTCATTCTGTCTATGGGAAATGGCTTGGATATGAGTTGCAGAAGAAAATGGACAGGGAGTTTTGACATAACAAGCCGGAGCCTTTTCGGGAGGTCATTTCCTCCTCCTCTGGATCATAGACGAATGACCGCATCCCATCTAGCTTGCTTACGACACACACCAAGGGCACAGAGATGTGTGCACACGGTGTGCCCGGGGTGCGGGGATCCTCACTGGGTTTCCCTTTCTCCAACTGCAGGAGGCGGCGACTGGATATAGCCCATATGCATATTCCCCCATCATTCCCTTTAGGAGGACAGATCTAGCTGTACAAGGTAGGGCTTTCTCTCCTCCTTTGGTCTGGAGAGCTTCCCCCCTTCTGAGTTCCTCCCGGGAAGGGAGGCTGGGGCGGACTGAACAAACGGAGTGTCCTGCAGAAAACCAGGACCCTGTGCTACAGTCCCTGCAAACCAGTAGGTCATTCGGGCGGTGTGCTTGGCGCGTCGGAGGGTTGGGGCTCGTTTTCGTGTGGGTCGATGCGACGGGACCGGGCATGTGGGTGTGTGGACTGCGTGCGTTTCACCAGAAGACATCTCCCGCTGAATGGACTTGAGGGCACGGGTCAAAGTTTCAGAGCCAAACCTCCTTCATCCCCGCTGCACACACCCTGCTAGGACACCACATTCCTCGCTGACCCCAGCTCCACCTGGAGGGCTGCTCAGGATTCCCTTTCCTCAGACAGGAACGGGGAGAAAGGAAGGGGCCCACATCTGTCCTAGCTCGGGACGTTTCTCAGACAGGGTCAAAACACAAAGGAATCAGAAGCTACTTTAGTCGACCCAAACATCACCACCCGCCTTACAAAAACGCTCCCATCTTGAATGCACATAGAGGGAAGGCTCACTGGCAAATGGCCAGGAAAGCTGCATCATTAGCTTGGGGCCCGATCCGACTTCCTGACAATCTGCTACATGGCCAGGTTAGAGAGTGCCCTTCTCTCGCCTGGCTACCGCTCTCTTGTGAACTTGCCGGGTCCTGACTGGGGGAGCTGGGTCCTGGGAAACTGGGTCCCCCGGACTCCAAGGACACACCCACATGCCACAGGAAAGGAAGACGGGGAAGAATCAGCACTTTGTGGATGGGGACTCTGTTGGAATGGTCAGATCTCAGTACGTAGAAATCCTGGGTCTTTGGTTTTCCTGACCCTGCATGACTCAGGAACAAATAGAAACCTCTAGGGTACTTGTGCTTGCATTGAATGCAACCCTGCCACACAGTGTTCTTCTGCAGAAATACAATCTCCTAGAAGAGGCGAGAGGTAGGTGGGAGCAGCCAAGAAACGGTCTTGACCATGACCATGACACAGTCGCTGGTTGGAGGAACTTGCCTGTCAGTACGGAACGTGTCTCTTAGTGTTTACCCTTTCTGCTTGAAGAGGTCACCCTGATTCCACTCCCTGTAGCTCAAGTTCAGAGTCAATATTTCTCCCTCCGTTCCTGTTCCTTGCCCTGACCTCTCTCGATGCAGCAGCAGCTTGCTCAGTCCATACCCACGCCATACACTCCCGGGCACGCCCACCCCAAGCGAAACTCCCTGAGCTCTTCCTGCCGAGCCCCACCAGTGGACTGACCATTCTGTGGATCTCTCCCTAGCTTGGCTAGATGGACAGGCGGGTGAGCGTTCAACAGGAAAGAATGAGGAAGACGCCCCGTTTTACACCAGAGTGGTACGCTGGCCTTTCTTTGGGGGAGACACAAAACTCTTCTGGCTTTTTAAATCAAGGTCACATAAAAAAAATCTCAGCATGCACCACTGACAGGGTAGGGAGAAGTTTGAGAGAGAATCTGTTACCAAATGCTACCTAACCCCGAAGGCATTGCAGGGGGGCTGGGACAACCACAGCAGGATCACCTACCTACCATCTGGAGGGCAGGGAGCTTTGGTACGGGTAGCAGCTATTCCTCCTTACCACCTATTTTGTCCAGTGGGACCTGGAACGTGGGACCTCTAGGAAGAGTGGGCGCATCTGCGGAGGACTCATTTTGCTCTCCTCACACTTTGTGGCTCACGGGCCTCTAGCACACTTCCGCATCGGGCTTCCTCCCATCCCCCAGGGAACAAAAGAGCCATGCAAACAGGACAAAGCCTGATCTGATGTTCATACTGTTTTCTTTTCTGAAATCACAGGTGTCCCTGCTGGAAGAGGACGGCGGTAAGTATTCTGTACTCTAGAGTCACTCACTTGTTTGCAACAACCTGGAAAAGGGCCAAGGTCGGGGCTTCCTCACAGGCTCCACGACGAGAACCACCCTGATTCCAGGTCCGGCGGGACTGAGAAGAAGGGTCGGAGTAACAGAAAGGGATTTTCTGGGGAAAGACCCGTGGCCTCATGGCCCTGTCCCCAGAAACTACTGCGCTGCTCTTAGGTGGTGCAGCTTTGGGGGCAGGCAGTAGGTGTGCCTTGGGGATGGACTATTTCACAGCCAACCTAGGCCCTGTAGCTCCAACAGGAGCCAGAGTTTCTATTCACATCTCTGCTCCTCTCCAGGACCTTTCATCCTCCATCCAGGAAGGGCCCACTGCAGCTCAGTCCATACTGATGAGCTCCCCACCTCCACACACTTGTCCACACGTGCATGCCAAGCAAAGCTCCCCGAGCGATTCCCAAAGAGTCCCGTCGGGGTCCCGACACTCTCTGTGTCTATCCACCTAGATGCCCTGGCTAGCCTGTACGATGACCTTGACGTGGACAGCACAGAGGGAGAGGTCCCATTGTTCACCAAGGTGGTAAGTTAGCCTTTCTTCAGGTGAGGTACAGCATCCCTTGTTTCTCTGATACTCGCAGTCAGATCCGAACACTTCAGCACGTACAATGTCCGTGGTGAGGAGATTCTTGAGGGACCGACTCTTAGCCAGGGGGACCCCATTCCAAAGACCCTGCAGGAAACAGCAGGTTCGGTTACAGTCCACAGGGTCGTGAGCTTTTTCACGGGTGCTACTGACACCGCCGTGCCACCCAATGGACCCAGGGCATGCGACCTCTAGGTGGATTCCACATCGCTGCCCATGACCCTGCCCATCACCAAGAGAACAAAAGAGCTGTGCACACAGGACGAGGCATGACTTGATGTTCACCATGTTGTCTTTTCTGAAATCGCAGGTGGCCCGGCTGGAAAAAAAGAGTGGTAAGTATGCTGTCCTCTAGAGTCACTCATTGCTTTGGAGCAACCTGGACAATGAATGGGTAAGGTGGGGCTTCCTTGCAGGCTCCATCTTGAGAGCCACCCAGAATCCAGATCCTGTTGCAATAAGACTAAGGGTTATGTTCTGGACCGAGACGTGAGGCCTCGTGACCCTAACCCCAGAAGCTACCGTGCTGCTCTTAAGTGCTGTAGGATCGGGTGCTGGGCACGAGGTCTGTTTCCATGGGAATCCATGCGCTGTGATTCACAGGGTTGGTGTGTGTGTGTCAGGTGGATGAATGCTGCGCCCTCGAACGTGTCTGGTCCCCTCAAAATGGCAATTAATGGTGTCCACGTTCTCAGGGAGATTTCCCATCCCTGTCACGTCATGAATGTCCATTCATGGGAAAACTCTTCAACACCTACAACTGAAAGAGGTGTTCTTTCCTTGCAAGTACACATCAATTCCCCCAGAAAACAAACCCCGTCGCTAACTAGGAAGGACTAGACTGTGCCCCAAAGACACAAGTGTCTCCCTGTTACTGAGTCAGTGTCCATGGGGCTCTCCCGCCAAGGTAGGTCTCGGGCAAGAATGGTCACAGCACCTCCCTCTTGACACTGCACTCACACACACACACACGTCTCTGCATCAGAGGCCCCACGATGCGTCTTCCCAACCTCATCGGAAGCACTGAGTGCTGCGACACACTTCCTCCCTTCTGCAGGCGGCTTCCGGGGCAGCCGTGTGCAACAGCCCGTTCGGGGAGGACCCGCACAAAGGGGCAGTGGCCAGGGAACAGATGGGGCCAATTCTCTCCATTTCTCCATGGAGATCTACCATTTCCCTGCAGATACTGTGTCTAAGAATGCAACTGGCCTTCTCCCAGGGAAATCCCACACCCACCACTGGTCCTTGCTGGGGCTCCTGGAGGTGGGCCCAAAAGGTGTCCTATCCCAGGGGGAATGAGGTCTTCTTCAGGGACTGAGCATCACTGGGGGCACCTGGGCCCCCTCCATGTAGGAACGAAGGGTGCTCTGTGCATTGCAAGGTGGCCAAAGAGAACCTCAAACCTCAACATGGGTGACAGGACAATCACCACCCATTTCGCTGGCCATCTGTCCATGCAAGAGGGCCTTGTTAGATTCGGAAGGCTTGGGCCAATAGACAACTCAAGGGAGTTCAGTGCCTGGAAATGGAAACAGAGCCAAATCAGGGTTTCAGGTTTCTCTGGCAGCCAACAAGACTTTCTCTCATGAGAAACATGTATTGGAACAGAATCTGATTTTCCAACATCTCTTTTCCTCACTCGCACGCGCGGGATCCACAGGAGTACCTTTCGCTGCTTTCCGAGGACACTCAACGGGCTTTTCCAGGGTAGTTGCACCAGTCTGCATTCCCCGAATTGCATACAAAGTCTCCAATTTTCTGCCTCCTTCCAACATGGGTCCTGGGTTTGAATTCCTGGTTTGGGTCCTCGCTACCCTAACTGACAATGCCACAGCTCGACGCCCTTTGGATTCGCATTGCCCTCACGATGCCTTACATTGAGCATCTTTTCGTACGATGTCTGTCTGACTGACCGAGTTATTTGTTCCCTTTGCAGCACAGACTATTCCAGTCTTTTTCTCGATTCTTTCATTTGGTGAAATCCCGGTCTTCTTTTGTTTGGTTGGTTTTCTTTGTTGTTTTCCCTTTTTGTCAGTGAACACACCTTTTCTGAAATAAGGATTGCCAAGGGTTTCTCCAGTCTGTGGGCTGCCTTTTCACTCTGTTTGCTGTTTCAGAAGAGGATGCTTTTTCTGGGCGGTCCTCTTCGGAAGCATCGTGATGCCAACATGAGCACATTTCCTTGGGCATTTCTCTTCCGCTCCCAGGTGCCCCTGCCTATTTGTATGCCAGCACCCTCCTGTTGGCTCAGGAGAGTCATCGAAGGTATTGGAAGGTCAGCTTCTAGAGACCCACCACCAACTTCTTCATATTCAGAAACGCCGTGGCTCGTTGTGTTCCTTTATGGTTCCCTTATCTATTCTAGCAGCTTCTCTGTCCCGAGAGCAGCACATTGTATGCTTTAGATCAGTGTTGCACGGAATCCGCTCCCCATTTATTCTAGGAACTGGGGCTTCACCTTAATCTCTTCGGGTCCAAAGACCTCCAGCAGCACCTGGTGGGTGTGTGTGAGCCCGGGAACGTCTTCCCTTGATCAACGACCCTGTCAGGCCAGCCACTGATGCCCGAGCAATACGCGGGAGAGCAGGCCTTCTCTCTCGCTCCTGGTTGGTGTCTAGCGCTGAGCGATCCAGGAAAGAGTCTGTCTAGTATCCATTGTACACAGTCATTTATTATCTCAGCGCAGTACACGGAAATCATCAAAAGAATGAAAACGTCCAGTTGCTCACTCCCACGAGCCACATGTCAAGAGTCCCATAACGACTGGAGTTTCTGATGGTTGCGCTGGGAGGGGACAGCGGTCATGGGCATGCAGAACTGACACTGAGGTGACTGCTGCAGCATCCTGGTCTCATTAGAAGGCGTGAAATTCCAATCCCCGTCTCCTCCAAGGGCTCCGGCTCCACCAGCCCCGTGAACCTCTGAGAGCACAGCAGAAGGGTCAGGCAGATGCTGCACGGCCCAGAGACATCTCAACGCACCTGGGATGAAGGGGTGAGGCGGCTTCTCTCCTAACGGCATTGCTCTTCTTTCAGTTCTTACAGATCTACTGGTAGAGAGCATCGAGGACGACTCCCTCAGTGAGGGCGAAGTCTCTTCAGGTAGGGAACGGCACCGAGGAGAGGGACACTGGGACAGGGCTCAGCGTCCTGGTCTCATTAGAAGGCATGAAACTCCAATCCCCGTCTCCTCCAAGGGCTACGGCTCCGCCAGCCCCGTGAACCTCTGAGAGCACAGCAGAAGGGTCAGGCAGATGCTGCACGGCCCAGAGACATCTCAACGCACCTGGGATGAAGGGGTGAGGCGGCTTCTCTCCTAACGGCATTGCTCCTCTTTCAGTTCTTACAGATCTACTGATAGAGAGCATCGAGGACTACTCCACCAGTGAGGACGAAGTCTCTTCAGGTAGGGAACGGCACCCAAAAGGGGAACACTGGGACAGGGCTTCCGGGAACATGGGGTTGCCCCTGCCGCTCCGGAGAATGAAGAAGGTGGGTCAAAAACCAACAAGGAAAGGGATGCTCTGGCACAGGCATGATTTGCTCATGTCACGGTTTCGGGATGAAAAGAATAGACGAGGTGTCCACGGGCCTTTGGGGTAGGCTGGGTTTGTCACACCACGCGACTCCTTGTGCGGCTCTTTGAAGGATCTTTACCTTCAAAGCTGCTCGTGCCTCCCTTGGCCGCTGCCACATGTCAAAGCTTGGTCTCTTTTGCTCATGGCCTCTCGGGAATGGTGCACAAGAGATTCTGCATCTTTCTTGGCACAGGCCCAGACCTGGTCATGCTCAGGACTTGGCGGCCCCAACCGCACTCTCCTGTGCAAGAGAACCGTGACACTACGTTCTGGTCTGAGCCAGGAGGTGGAAGACAGGTCTAAATCCTCTCCCTCATAACCTCCACTACCAAACCGTCCCGGTTCTCTCCAAGCTGCTGTACCTTCAAGGGGATGCCCAGAGCTGCAGAAGGGAAAGCGTACTTCCCCTGGGTTCACTACACAGGCTCCCGTAAACCGCAGATTCTGCCAGCCTTCACACCCCAGCCGAGTCTGACCTGTGGACGTGTTCCCAAGGGCGGGACGCCCCCATGCAGCTACCCTGGAGAACCCCTGTCATAGGCCACGGTCCCCTGGGCCTGTGTGAAGGGGCTGCTGGACCTGCTTCACACACTTGCTGCCCCGGGTCCACTCTACCTCTCACCAGCTGGCATCGAGGCATAGCACAGAGCCTCTTGGGAGCAGGGCCAGAGAGTCACAGTTCTTCTTACAAACCCACCTCGCTGGCCCACAGCGCTGGCCATGCTCCCCACTCCCTAGGCATGCCCAAACGGCAAACGTTCCTCAGGCCTGCCCAGGGCCCTACACACACCCCGACCCCGTCCATTCCTGGCAAGCCTCAGCAGGAGCACTGGCAGGAATCCTGTGTTTCAGTAACCACAGCGCTGGACGTTTTCCAGGGCTGCCCTGAACAGCTGAGGGCGCCTGCACAATTTCCCATGCTCCTGTCTCCATTCAACCTCTGGAACACTTAGGGAAACAGAGGGCGTTGCGTTCCCTGAAACACATCCCTGGGAAGGTCATCCCAGTCCCTGGGCAGACAGGGGCTGTGGGGACGTGGTGGGCCATCTCTCCCGGCACTTCCCCAGCAATCCCAGACCCATGACATCTGCTCCCAGCACAGACGGATCGGGGGATTGATTCCGGGGGACCCAGGATATCTCCTCTCTTTCCTTGGTGGCCCCCTCCTGGACAACAATAGGACTGGTGGAGCTTGGAAGGGGGAAGGACATGGAGCATCTCTAGGGGAGGAGGTGGAGGAGGAGGAGGAGGACGAAGGAGAGCAGGGAAGGACAGGTACAAGGACAGAGGAAGACAAAGTCCCGCAGAGGCAGTTTTAGGGACAGTGACAGCCTCCAGGGGGGAAAGAATCACAGAGCCAGGCTTCGGGTCTTGGAGAAAATCGGAGGTGGGAAGAGCAGGTGGGCAACCGGAGACCCCCCTGTACCCTGCGGAAATCAAGCGACCAAGGCCAGGGAGGACTCGGAGCTAGGGACGCACCCCACTGAGGGCAGAGCCCAGCATCCCCAGAGCAGCAGGCCGTGGGTCATCAGCTGCACTAACTCCCCTTTGTTCTCTCACAGGGCCAACCCCAGCATCCTCACTGCTCTCTGACCCGGAGAAGGATTCCACAGAAGACGATTCCGACGGAAGGAGCCACCCTGCGCCTGTAATGCACTTCCACCTCCATCTCTTGGGCTTTCTCTCTCCTCTGTCCATAAGCGCCTCCTCCCAGCTCTTCCCCTTTCCCTGCTTTGACAATGCCAACCCTGGAGGCCCTCGTCTCTGGCAGGCACTTGGGCTTTGCATGGGAACTGCTGCATGAAATCCCTGGGCAGCCCTCCTGACCCCTTTCCTACCATCACCCTGACCCCTCACCGCGGACTCTGGGAAGCAGCCCCGGACAGCAGAGCAGGGAGGAGGGCTGGGAGTCGGCAGGGCACGGCTCACCCGGCTGGAGGGCCCTCGGGAAGGGAGGCTGGGCCTGGGTGTCCCCACTTGGTTCTCTGATGCCGGGGAGTCTGTGCTCATACCCACTTCTCTTGCTCTCAGCTCTCAAGAAGCTTTCCTTCGGTGGACTTGGCGCAAACGACAAGGGAAGCAGAAGAAGAGGAGGACTAGGGAACGGGGTGAGTCGGGCAGGAAAAGGGTCCGGTGAACATGGACACATGTTCTCCCTCGTTGCCCAGTCCTTGTTGTGGATACCTCGGCAAACCACACAAAACCCGGGGTGCTGCCCTAGCCTCTGACTACAAAGAGGAGAGGAGAGGAAGGTCCCAGTCCCTGCAGGCACTAGGAAGACCTGAGAACATCCCACGGGGAACCTCCACCTGATCCATCAGGCCCAGTCTCCAACTGAGTCATGTCTGCCGGCCACTCCCGTACGATCTAACCAACACCTCCAGTCCCCCAATCCTCCAAGACGCCTGGTGGGAGGTAGTGGGTCCCTTCGTGGCACCATTTCCCTTTGTGAGTTTCATACTCTAGAGACACTCCTCGATCCCTCAGTTGGCAGGGAAGACCCACCAGGGAAAGGCCACCCTGCCTGCTCCCACCTCGCCCAACAGCTGCCCACAGCCCGTGGACTGTGCGAACTCACTTCCCGTGGGAGTCGGGAGCACGTGGTCTCTGCCACGCCACCTGCAACACTCGTGTGGGCAAAGGTTCCCCCCACAGAGAAGGGCACGTCCAGGGCTCTCAGAGAGGCTGGGGAAGGGACAGCCCAGCAGGAGGAGGACCCCACCGTCATGGAGGAGGACGCTTAGGGAAGGGGCCTGAGGGACCCTGGCAGTGTAGCCTTCATTCAGCCCCAGGGGGCCCGCGGGAAATTCCCCTTTCTTCAGGTCACGCATGGGTCCTGCAGGGAAACCTCCACCTCAACACCTCAGAAAGACACGTCCCGCAAAACCCCACAGGCCTCTGGTAAGGCCCAGGCCACACGCCACTCGCTATCTCACACCACTCTACCCGTTGTCTCCACAGCTGCGCCACAGGACAGTGTGCCCACCATCCCGAGGCACCAGAGGCTCCTGGGGTGCTCCGACAAAGGGAGCCAGGACGGTCCTGGGGCCTCACCTGCGGCTCCGATTTGGGCCCGGAGGAGGATTCGGCGTGAACACACAGGGAAACACGCCTGCAGGAACGGCTCTCTTACGCCTGACCTCCGTAGGCCAAAGAGAAGACTTCTGGGCAGCCCACCAGAGGACGGCACTGGAGCCCCGAGGACGAGACGAGAGGACCCTCTGAGTCGGCCGCCACACCCAGAGGTGGCTGCCCGGGCCCTGCCGATGACGGACACTTGGAGCACGAGGCAACCACCTGGGCCCACAACAGTCTGTTGTGTGGGGAGACTGGGCCCACCTGGTACTGGGCCCACCTGGGACTGGGCGAGACAGCAGCCTTCCTGTCATCTCCCGTGTCTGCTACAGGGGCTGTCCCCTGCAGTCCCCGGAAACCCTGCAGAGCATGACACATGCAGGACGAAGCGGCACTGCCAGGGCCCCTTGACCACCCTGGGATCGGCTCGAGGGGCAGCAGCCCTACCCCTGCTGGATTCCCCGAGGGTGCCGCACCGGAACCGCCCCTGTCGCTTCGACGGCACAGGACCGTGACCAATGCTGGGCTCAACACTGGCAGCAGCCCCACAAAACGGGCCCCGCTCAGCCTGTGTGTTTGGCAGCAGCAAGAGGTTTAGGGAGGAGAGGCTCTCCCCTGCACTCAGCGGCCTCTTCCTTTTACAACTCTGACAGCAGAGGCCTCCCCCAGCTGGGCCTCCCCCACCTGACCAGGAACGACCCACGCGGAGGGACAGCTCTACGCCCCTATTCAGCAGGAAGAAGCTACAGAAGATGAGACCGTCCTCCTTCAACAGCCTTACCACGCAAGGCTCCGCACTGGTCAGGGGCACACGAGGAGGGAGGGGAAGGCTAGCTGAGCACCAAGCAGGCGCTGGCACGCCACACCGCCCCCCAACCTGTGATACGGGGAACATCCCTCAGGCGCTCTGACTTCCCTCAAGCTGAGGAAAGGAAAAAACAGATTCTCCCCAGATGGAGATCAAAACCCGGCAAGACCGGAGTCTCCCTCGGTTTGTAAAAGTCCTCGTGATTCTGTAGGAAGAGGCCTGCCTAACGAGAGCCTAGCGACCTGCCAGAGGCCCGGATCTCCGTTTCCTGAAGCCCTGACATCTCTCTCCCCTCCACGACACTGAGGGAGGCTGAGGCCGAAGGAAATGTCCATAGGACAGAGTTTCTTTTCAAACCTGCAGTCCCTTGAGAAGGACCTGTGAGAGGAGGAAGGTAACATTCCTCCAGGAAGCTCCCAACCATCTTTCAATTCATGCCTTCCAGGCACGAAAAACCACCTTCCCTTCACAAGAGCAAAGCCAACTGTATCCTGGGTGTCCTCTGTCCACCTGCCACGTTCTTGCAAAACCTCCCTTTTGCCTGACCTCCTCCAATGCCATCCCAGAGAGTCAGCCTACCGTCACGACCCCAGCAAGCAGCCCTTTCTACCCAAGGGTCGTATCCCGGTGCTTTAATAAAAATCACCTCCTGCCAGCAAAGCCGTCTCAACACTTCTTTCTTGACCATCGGCCTTGAATGCTAACCTCTTTCCTACATCAGTCCTGTCTCTTGTAGGGCTCCTGTGGAAACAACCCTGCAACATGGGCCCATTTCTGCCAACTCTTCCGACTCCGTGCACCTCACCCACTGCACATTCTGTGTCCTCCGAGGACAGGACCCTTCTGTGATTCTTGCACTCAAACCCTCACATGGCCCCTCTCTCAGTCCTCGACGTGGTTGACGTTGCCCTTCTGAAACTCCCCAGCATCCCACCCTCACTTTCTTTGTCTCACAGGTTTATCTGGTCCATAGGTTCTCATCACCAACACCCTATAACCCGTTTCTGATCCTGAGTAAAGGACTCCATTCATTTCCTTTCTCATCAAGCTCAAATCTTAACTCGCCGAAGTTTGTCTCACAACTTTCAAAATTCTTCTTTCCCCTAATGCCTCTCTACCAGTTTCTCTTCTCCCTTTTTCAAGCCCCCCGCCCTCCCTCCCTCCCTTCCTTCCTTCCCTGCACAATCTTTTCGTTCTTTGTATTCCTTCCTCCCTCCTCCTCTTTCCTTTTCTCCTTCTGTTCTGTTAGTCCCCACACAGCACTTCAGTACTTTTTCACCTAGTGTCCGGGACTCACTCTTTGTGTACAAGACCCAGGAGCTCACGGCAATACGTTCCCTATTATACGAGACCCACACGGGGGCATCTCAAAGGTCTACTTCTCTGCAAGTCAACAGGAAGCTTCAGGGTCATGAAACCTGGCCTTCCACACTAGAGCTGGACACGGGCTACGCTAAGCATTCCCCACAATCCCCTGTCATCCAAGACCCAGAGCATACGGGCTGTCCCACCAGAAACCTGAAGAGTTTCATTTCTCGGCTGAAATGGGCCTCGAGAAAAGCCGCCGCCCGAGTGTCTGGAAAAGTCACTGGCTTCAGCACGACTCACGGGTATATAGTCTTTGAAACGGAAACATAAAAAAATTTAATCAGCAGTTGACGTGGGTATGAGGCTACCATGTAGAAAGATCTATCTGAATTCTGGAAAGGAACAAGACACGCGACTACAAGTGGCTTGCAGGGGTAGACACAGGGACCGTTCCTGAAGGGAGGGGCTGGAACGTGTTCCTTGAGTCAGGAAGGGAGAAACATGAGGGAGCGATCCTACCACAGGCCCTAGTGTTCTGGCCATTAGCTAGGGTTCACACTGCACAGGAACCCAGGCAATGCTGGGGCACAGCACGGAGAGCTCTCACGTGCCTCACCTCACTCCAGGTGTGCTGTGTCCTGGGAAGACAAGCCTTGTATTTGCTGACAATGTGGAAGATCCCTCAGCCATGTGTCCCTGGTGCCAGGGACATCAGAGCTCGTTCATCCTGGATCGCAGCACACCCATCTCCCCAGGGTGGGAGAGCCTTTAGTCGGGGCTCTAACCTCAGGAGACACGAAAGAACTCACCCTTCCGAGGAACGGAGACATGATACACATGGGGGGAAAAACTCCAGGGCAGTGCTCACCTCTTTACACAGTAAGACCACTGGAGACGTACCTCAGGGATGGAAAGAAGGTAGGAGACCCTTCCTTCAGAGAGCTCTGCTCTTCTTCATGTCCAGGACCTCACACGGGGTAGAAGCCATGTGCTGGGATTGCTGCACAAGAGCTCACAGCAACATACATCCCTTCGAGGCCATGGGCACGTTCCCACAGACAGAAACTGGTTGAATTTCATCTTCAGGGGAAAGCATTTAGGCCGGCCACACCCTTAGCCAGCATCCGAGAATCCACACTGGCGGCAACCCCGACAACTGCAGTCAACGTGGAAGAGCCGTTCGATACAGCTCTCACATTTGGAGACACCAGACAACTCAGAGCAGAGAAACCTGTGTCTGTCATCACTGGGGCCCCGCCTGTACCCAGAGCGCCCACCTTGCTCACCGCCACAGAAATCACACAGTACAAACCCTTGTCTCCCGTCACTGAGGCAGAGCCTTCAGCCAGAAGTGGGCCCTTTCCCAACACCAGAGAACTCACACAGGGAGAGCCACTAGCGCGGTATCCTGGTGGGAGAAGCTTCAGGTGGGGCTCAGGCCTGAGGCTCCCGCTACCGTCTCAGAGTGTGCTTCATCCCTCACATGGGAGCGAAGGTGCAGGCACCCCTGGGACCCCCTGCATCATCGCTGTGGCTGAATGCCGATGACATCCCATATGGGAATCCCATTCCTCACGGAGCCAACACAGGAAGGACCTGGCAGGATTCGCACACAGGAAAATCCTCCCGGTCTGATGAGCAAAGGAATGGGCTCAGCTATCCCTTCTTCCCTAGCCAGCAATGACACCCTCACACCGAGGAATCACTGATCCCAAAGCAACGAGGGGAATTTCTTCCCCGGACACTCCCATCAGAGAATCACTGGGCAACTACCTCCCAAGGAATTCCTCGGGGTGACTCTGAGATACAAACTCAGACACTGCAAACACAGACAGCGGGGCCCCGTTCTGAGGGATGCGGAATGCGCTATTCCAGTAACCAATAGCTAGAAATCAAGCACATCTGCTCTGATCCAGGAGTACTTCCATAAAGGCCAGTCTCACCGAACAGGCAGGTCTAACTACCGTGCACACTGTACCAAGTAAGAACAGGGGACTTCTCCTTCAGGAGCTCTCACAACAGACACAGGTACTGTCTCTTGGTAGGAAGTGGGATCACGGGAAGTAACACTGCCTGGGATCCATGAGAACATCAAGTCGAGGGTGAACTCAGAGTCTCAGAACACAAGGTGATAGAAGTATGTTCACAAAACCATGAACCTATCGATGTATATAGATCACAAGGATGAATGGCCACAAGATTCAAACACCACATGCTTTGTGACCTACCTCTCATGTGTCCTTAATTCTACTAATATTGTCCTCACAAAGCGCACAGGATTTACAAATTAATTGCATGCTTAGAAATATATCTATTTACTTCACTTATTGGAGATCAAAAGAGGTAGCGAGGGAGCAAAAACAGCCGGGGTCTGGCAGTGGAGAAGAGGGAGAAGGGTGCCCAATACAGGGCTTGATCCCCCAGGATCCAGGGATCCTGACCTCAACCAAGGGCAGATGCTTACCCAATTGCGCCACCCGGGGTCTGGCAAATTAATTTCATCTTTTACAAAGATGCTCTTCTGGAAGACAGGGCACCAAAACCTCCACAGTTCAGCATCAGGCAGTGAGGGCTTCCTCCATGTCTATGAGAACATGGAAGCCAAAGGTTTTTCTCCACCACCAAGAAGAGCTACATATCTCTGGACCTGAGAGGGTATACAACCACTGCAGATGTGGAAATACTCCCTGATTCGGTAGATTTTAGAACAGGATGGCGTTCTTACGGTCCCTTCCATAAAGACAAAGCCTGTCTAGGAATGCCTGCGAGGTTCTTTCAGTTAAGGGACCAGCTTTTGGCTTTGGCTCAGGTTATGATGTCAGGGTTATGGGACTGAGCCCCGTGTCAGGCTATGGAAGGCATGTGGAGCCTGCTGAAGGGTCATTCTCATCCCCTGCAACACCCACTCCCCTGCAAAAAAAAAAAAAAAAACAGGAGAGAGTGAGTGAGAAAGAGAGAGAGAAAGAACGTGTGCGGAAGTCCACTCAGACATCTATTTGTAAAGATGCCCGGGATTCTTGGCTCTAGATGAATGGCCCAATAAAGCAAGTGTGGGCAGAAAGTCGATCATCAAGAGAATGTCTATTTATAAGATCAGGCTGCAATAACTCAGGACTCTGCTAAAAGAGGCAACCTGGAGTTCAGAAGTCTTACGTGGGGCAGGGACTTGCAGAACCTTCTCCACATGTGCCACTAAGTCATCTTCCACAAGCAGCCAACTCTAGACATTCTGGTTAAGGGTACATCTCCACGTTAATCGACAAGAAGAGGCTCTCTTTGCCTCCGGAAGAAAGACAGAAGCCGGCAAGAAAGACACCCAAGTCAAGGCCTGAACCTCAACCCAGGTGGGAGGTTCAGAACCAAGACAACTTACCACTGCGATGCACGCGCACCAGGGAGACGACAGCGGTCACACTCCTGGACGTGCTGCACTTCCATCTGCACTGAAGAGACAGAGGCCAGACGCTCTGGATGCTGCCCAGCAGGCCACGTCCCCTGAGCCTCGAAGCGCCACCTGTAAAAACAAGGAGAGCATTCAGTCGAGGTCTCAGGACCCGCACGTGGGGAGACACAGAGTCACCCATGATGGAAGCAGGCCCCTCCGTCCCAGCAGGGAGTGCAGGTTCAAGGAGGCCAAAACCACATGGCCCCGCCATCTGTCAAAGTCTTAGCATTGCTGCTGGAAGGCCTTCCCCTAAAGCATGCTTGGCGAATTGGCTGCCAGGAGTTCCATGAGGCTGAAAAGGGCGTCTGGTCTTTCCTTGCTGAGACATGCCTCTCATGGGCCCTGGTACTCAACAAGAAAAAAAAAAAAAAAACCCAACAACAACTGACTACCTTCCCCTTCCACAACACCCTTCCACTTCAGGGTCGTGGCTATGGCAGAGTTCACACTGAGTGCATTTTTTCCCTTTGGTTATATTATAGTCTCTCTTACTACTAAAACCTGCAATGGACCCCCATTTTTTTTTAAAAACATTCAAATTTTGCAGCATGGCCTAGAACTTCAAGATCAAGTTTATGCTGGTGTCTCCAACTTTATTTCATGCCATTGCTCACTGTGCTTGTCGTGACAGAAACACACTAGCCATCTTGCTGTTGACTGAATGAGTCCAGGGTGCTCCTGACCAGGACGTTCCTGCCTCTCTCAGCAATGCTCTTCTACATATCTTTGCTGTCAAGACTTCTCATGTAATTTAGGTCCTTTCCAGATACAATCTTGAAGAGAGTACCCCTGGCCACTTGGCTGAAACAGTCTACTTATCCCCAATACCCTCTATCACTATCATCTCATCTTCTGGTCTTTAAAACCCTTCACAGCATTTAGCATGACCTGAAATTATAGGATTAATTTATTTGCATCCTTTCTTCCTCTGTGGTCCTTATCTCTACACCTCCCCGCTGAAAGTAAGCCCAGCTTACATTCTTGACTTTCTTGTTCATTGATGTATATCCTGAGCTTTTAGAAGGGCATTAGTTAAATGCTGGTTAAAAGTAAAAAATTTCCCAGGGGTGCCTGGGTGGCTCAGTGGGTTAAAGCCTCTGCCTTTGGCTCAGGTCATGATCCCAGGGTCCTGGGATCGAACCCACATCGGGCTCTCTGCTCAGCAGGGAGCCTGTTTCCTCCTCTCTGCCTGCCTCTCTGCCTACTTGTGATCTCTATCTGTCAAATAAATAAAATCTTAAAAAAAGTATAAACTTCCCAGATGCCTATTTTAGCAAGGCTCTGTGTATTTATATCTTGCCTCATCTGATGCTCACAAATACTGTGACAAAGGTCTTATTATCCAAATTTACAATGAGGAAACAAAGGCTCATAGAGATTAAGTGACTCGTCTAAGCCAGTAAGTGGCTTAGCTAGGATTTGTGGGCTAGCAGTAGTAACATTAAAGTAGGCTTCAGAATAAAAAAGTTCTACCAGAAATAGAAACATCATCATAAAGGGGTCAAGGGCTCAAGAGGACATAAAGATCCGAGTATTTATACACTTAATTATTCTTAAAATTGATAACGCAAAAACCAATAGAACTGAAAGGAGACGTAAACACAAAATTAGAGCTACAGAGTTCAACATTGCTTCTCACTGTGTAACTGACAAAGCTCTTGGGAATTTTATCCCCAAACCCATTTTCCCGTTAGCCCTGTGATTTTCAGTACACTATTTTATAAGGAGCAGTGATTCTTTTTTAGGAAAACACACATCATGTTATAAAAGAAGTCACTGTATTTGTATACCTTCTCTCCTCTCCATTTGTTTTTAGCCTCCTCTTATCTATATAGATACATACCCTTTCTGTGTTGCCTAGATTTGCAACCGTACAGTCTGTCACCTAGCTCCCACATTTGTTTTAAAGTCAGTTCTTTGTGGGGGGGGCCGGGGTCAGGGTGGCACAGTCGGCTGACTGTCTGACTCTTGGATTCAGCTCTGGTCGTGATTTCGGGGTTGGGGGTAGAGTCCCTCGTCGGGATCCATGATCAACACAGAGTCTGCTTGTTTCTCTCTCTGTCTCCCTACCATGTTCACTCTCTCTCTTTCTCAAACAGGTAAGGCTCTAAGGGAAAAAAAAAACTAAAAAACAAAATAAAATTAGTTCTTCAGTTAAAGTCAGAGTCTACTACCAGCCTTTTTAACATGCTTCTTTATGTCACTCCTGGGTTACCTGATACTCATTCTCTAACAGAGGGTTCTAGGAACAAAGATCCTAGAGTTCTTGTCCCTTCAGAAAAGACTTGCTGTCTTTGTTGAAGAGTATCTTCTTAACTGGGTGTAATACTCTCAATGTGACACCTTGAGGATTTTGTAGAAACTGCTCTTGCTGACTCTGAGCTACAGATTTTACTATGGAAAAGTCTGAGGCTGTCTGGACTTTCTCTTATATTGGCCGGTTGTCAAAATAACTGTTTTTGAAATCTAGTCCCTTTATCAGAATATATTCTAATGTTGCTAAGGACTGGCTCTTTTACACAGATTCAATCACAAATCTCTCCCCCCACAAAAAGTATTCTTGAAATATTTTAAACATTTGTTCTATTTCTTTTCCTTTCTATTTTGGGGAAGGAATTCTATGTATGGTATGTATGTGAACTCTCTTTTTAATGTAATCTCCTAATTTTATTTCATTTTCTTCTTGCTTACATCTGTCCTTTCTTTCTGAACAAATTTTTTAAAAAGATTTTATTTATTCGAGAGACAGAGGCACAGCGAGAGAGGGAACACAAGCAGGGGGAGTGGGATGGGAGAAGCAGGCCTCCTGCCAAGCAGGGAGCCCAATGAGGGGCTCGATCCCAGGACCCTGGTATCATGACCTGAGCCGAAGGCAGACACTTAATGACTGCGGCACCCGGGCGGGCCCTGAACAGATTTTTGCCAGTATGTATTCATCCTTGGGGTTCTTCCAATTTGCTTTCTTTACTGTAATTATATTTTCTGTTCTCCTTTCTCAGTTTGACACCTTGCCATGTGTTTGCTATTCCCTTATTAATATCCTTCCTAAATACCTGTATCACAGAGATAATTAATTCAATTAGTACACCCTTTGGAAACTCATGATTTAATATTTGGTCACATAATTTACCTACTTTATGACTACTTTGATCAGATGACAATTCTATCACCAACTAGCTTTCTTTCCAATACTTTTCACCCCTTTTTTCTTATAATCGTTTTGCATGCATTTGTGCTGGTTCCTTTTCCATTACTTGGGCTAAAAGGATGAGAGCTTTTCAAGGAAGACCACACTGCAAAAGGTTTACTTGAGAGACGGAACAGAGTCATCCCTTAGGCTAGAGGGGTAATTCATTATGAACAAGTGTTCAGCACATGTGTTGGTCTCAGTTTACAGATCAACCAGGATGTGCCTTCCTTCCTCGTTGGAGTAGCCTCCACAACAGCTTGCTCTCTTGCTCATCACAGAGCCAGCTCACTGGGGCTGGCATTGCTGCAGCTCCAAACTGAGGAAAACCAAGTGTTGGGCTCATTTCACAGAAACAAGCCCAGAGGCTGAACTGGGCCCATGGAGGCTCTGACTTCCCCAGCATCTGCCTAGGCCAACTGTCTGATGCAATCCAGGAAAGAAAGGTAGTTAAAACTCTACAGAGCAGTTTCATCTGAGAGAGAGGAACAAGACAAAAGATAACATCCTTTCCCCTTCCACCTTTCTGACCAGCTGCTCTGGCACACAGTGGTTCACACTGAGACTCGGAACATATCCTGCTGGTCTGAGCAATCAGATGTGCCAATTACAAAGCTACAGTCAACGAGGTAATCACCCCCCTGAGCCTTCCCCTCCTCCTAACCAGCCTTACCGTCCCCCATCCTTCCCTCACTTTTGTAGAAGGTCTGCAAATCCCGATCAACCGTTGTCAATTAAGTTTTTGCATCAAATTCTATGTCAGAGGAGTACCCGCTAAGATGGCATGTAAGATTATTTCTGCACATTTAGTGTCTATGAGGTGGTTTTCCCTCATGTACAGTCTCTCTGGCACCATCATGGAAACAGAGGGCTACTGAAAAGTGTGGTTTGTGCTTCTACACTTCAGTACGTCTCCTTTGCAGAACGAAACTGTCTCCAAGGGAGCTCAGCTATCTAGTTCATGGCACCGTTGTTCATGGAAGTTTTAGGTGTGGATGTGCTCTGTTCATGAAAAGCGTACTGCCAGACCCCGTGCGCATCAGAAATGCTTTTGTTTTCTACCCACCTGCTAATACACACACGTTCCTTGATCCATCATCAGCTCTGCTGCAGGTACACTTGCACTGATTTGGGATTTCAGATATCCACTAGTGTCATAGAATGAAGCTTGTCTTGTTCACTTCCCTTAGTGCTTCTGGATGATTTGCAGACAAAGGCAGAAAACGCTGACTTTATACATTTTTCTTCAAGAAGTTCATTTTGTCTATGAAAACCATCTTAACTCAGCTACAGGACACCATATTCTCTGTTTCCATCTTCTCTCCAGACTGTTCCTTCTCTCCTCTTCCCTGAGTCCTCTCATTTTCATGACTTCTAAACATTAGTGTCCCAGGGGACAGCTCTCAGACCTCTCAAATTTGTTCCTTCTTACTTTTGTGGAGAGGTGGTTACTTGATCCCTTAGCTTCAAATACTAATTCTAAAAACTTTAAATACTACCATAAGTTGATAATTTCCAAGTAAGTATCTCCAACCTGGGGTCTTCCCTATATCACCTCTGCTCATACAACCAAATGCTTATTCCCATGTAAACATGTGCATTTTATAATCATTTCATTCAAGTTGATATCATCCAAATGCCTTCCTGAATGCCTTCCTTTTCTCAAGTATTACATTTCATTATTTCAATTTATAACTTCCTTGCTATTTTGTTGACATACTATGTATATAGTATGTGTATGTGTGTACGTATTATGTATATTATGACATATTATGTGTATAGTATGTGTATGTGTGTTTATTTCTTTTCTTTCCCTATCAGAATGTAAGCTCCATGAGGTCAGGAACAAATTCAGTTTGATCATGTGTTTCAGCACCTAAAACTTGAGTGAAGCACAGCAGGTACTCAGTATTTGTTAAATGTGAAAACGAACATATAAGCAAGTACCTGAGAATAAAAACAATTCATACCATGTCACCTCGTGTCCATCTGTTTAACACATACTAACTCACCTGGGTAGCTCTGACTTGGGGACTCTTCCTCTAGCATCCATGGCTGCTCTCCTTGCTCCAACTTCAGGATCACTTCTGGCTTAGGGATGCAACTCGCTGTAATTGGGAAATGACATGGGAATTCAGCGAGGCTCATGGGCTTCAGGGCCCTTGAAGAAGACAGAAGACGAAGCTTCAGGGGCCAATTACAACACTTCATTCTTTACAGTGATTCAACAATCCTTCTGCTTAATACTTGATATCTCAAACCTAAATATCATTAAACTCAACAAAGCTTCTACAGGTGTCAAACCAAGAATGAAAGTGCATACTAGGAGTCTACATGGGAAACAATCCTTACCCACTGAGACAAGGTGGCTATAGTTCTCCAGCATCACCTCCCTGTACAGGGTCCTCTGAGCAGGGTCCAGATGCTGCCACTCCTCCTGGGTAAAGCCCACAGTCACATCCGCAAATGATAAGGATCCCTGAAACAGCACATTTGTGTTCAAATTTAAGTAATCACAATGGGAAGACATGGAAAAGCTGTTGAAGAACTGTTACGGAGTTCACTATTCACAATCAGAAGATGTGTTCTGGCGTGCCTACCTGTGTACTTGGTGGGAGGAGAAAGCATGGCAGACATTCCTCACCAGTGTGAAAAGTTACTGGCATCCCATCATGTGCCTACATGCCATAAAGAACTCTCCTACCTTGAGAATCTGAAAACCAATAAAACCATATCACTGTTCTCAAGGAGCATATAATCTGACAGACACAAGCATGATGCATCCAACTACCATGTAGCATGAAATCCTACTACAGTAAAACAGGTGCAAAGTAGAGTGAGATTACAGAGGGGAGAAAAGTTCTATTCCTGCTATTAGGGCAGGTTTCACTGATAACATAGTATCATTCATAAGCCTGGGCCAAGAGCATAACCATGCACACTTCTAAAATATGGAGTTAAGGGGCACCAGTTGGTTAAGTGTTTGCCTTTGGCTCCGGTCATGATTTCAGGGTCCTGGGATCGAGCCCCATGTCAGGCTCCCTGCTCAATGGGGAGTCTGCTTCTCCCTCTCCCCCTGTGTGTATGTGTTCTCTCTCTCTGTCAAAGGAATAAAAATCTTTTTAAAATGTAGTTAAAGGAGTCAGTGAACACACAGGAAAGGACTGCTGGGACTATGTTCACATAAAGAGCTACAGTCGTCTTCAGGGAAAATGCTATTTAATAATTCTGAACATAACTCCTGTAGGACGGGGTGTCCAAAATGTTTGGTTACTGTTCCATGTAGAAAACCTTTTTCTTTCTTTCTTCTTTTTTTTTAAGGAAACCCTTTTTTATAAACAGTAAACTTACAATGTCAATTTATATATTAAATTCCATTATTGTTATTTTTCCTAAGTCGCTTTTATTTTTTCAGATGAATATATTTGGCATGTAACATTGTATAACTCTGATAGGCTTATATACTGTAACGATTGCCAATGTAGCTGTATTTATCGTATTACATAATTACAGCACATTAGTGTGTATATCCATTTCACTGTATACTAGATTTCTTCATTCTTCTTTTTATGGATTACAATAAATCTAGGGAGATACCCAAGTATTTTCTTGCCATAACTGAACTGTCTTATACAGTTCATAGGTTTTATACCACCCATTTATAAAATGACCACTGTGGAAAATATAGCAAGAAGAAACAGAGACATATCATTCCCAGGTTATCAAAACAAACAGCTAATCAATGTTCATGTCATACACTAAAAATTGGTTACTAGGAAAAACGAGACTATCTTCCAGAAATGTATAAGGTATTATTGAGAAAACAAAAAACAAAGAATACCTAAGTAAATGAATACACTATATTCATGGCTTGGACAACTTAATATTACAAAAATATCTCATTTCTCCACAAATTGGCCTATAGATTCAAGACAGTCAGAATTAAAATCTTAGCAGATATTTTTGTGGAAACTGATAACTTTACTCTCAGACTTACAGAGAAACTTGAATGGCCAAGAATAACCAAAACTACCTTGGAAAACAGAATGGATAAACTCACACTAATTATATAGGCAGAATCTAAGATGACGACCTCCAATGGATCCAACAACGTGACATAAACTCCTCTTAAATGGAAGAGACTTAAGTCCCTGTGATTGTGATACATTCTACGGCAAAACAGATTTTGCAAGTATAAATGAGATCCTTTAATCAGTTGACTTTGGTCTAAAAGGAAGATTTACTTGGGTGGGCCTGACCTAATCATGTGAGTCTTTTATTAATTTATCTTAAATATTTTATTTATTTATTTGAGAGAGAGAGAGAGAGAAAGAGAGCACATGAGCACACGAGCAGGGTGAGGGGCAGAGGGAGAAGCAGGCTCCCTGTCGTGCAAGGAGCCCAACATGGGACTTCATCTCAGGACCCCGGGATTATGACCTGAGCCAAAGACAGAAACTTAACCAACTGAGCCACCCAGGCGTCCCACATGTGAGTCTTTTAAGGAACGTAAGATATCAGAGACCCTTCTTCTGACCTCAAAGAAGAAACAAGCTACTGTGAATCCTACGGCTGTCCAGAAATAAATTCTGCCACATATGTACAGATGGGAACCCAACCAAGCCTTAGATAAGGAGTCCCAAGCAACACCTTGATTGCAGCATTAATGCCTAAGAAACTTAGTTAACCTACTCCTAACTCATTCTCGTCTATACATATGAGCCATATGAGCAGGGAGCCTGATGCTAGGATTGATCCCGGACTCCAAGAGCAGGACCTGAGCCGATGGCCAATACTTAACCCACTGAGCCACCCAAGAACTCCTGGAGAGACTTTGTGAAACAATCTCGTATAAATAGGAGTTTTCCAGAGTAGCAGATAGGAAAATGAACATTTCAGTCTCCTAGGTGCCCTCAGGAGTATCCTTTTTGTAATGTCCAAAAATGCAGGTAGTTAACGTACAGCGCAGTATTGCATTCTGCAGTACAACTCAGAGACTCATCACTTCTCTCCACCACTCAGAGCTGACCACAACAAGTGCCTTAATTGCCCATCATCCATCGACCCCTCCCCCACCCCCTTCCCTCCATGACACCCTCAGAATTCTGTCATGAGCCATCGCCACGGTGACCTGATGACACGCATCCAACGTTCCATTTCAACTGTCACTCTGTGAGCCGAGCCCCTGGCGGTTGGGTGAACAGGACTAACAGTCCCCACGATGGGGAACCTTAATTGCTGTTGTATAGGTATGTGCCTATTGATTTTCTCAATTCTCTTCTCTGGAGCTGGCTGCCTCCCTTTCACAGAGATCGGCTTCTTCTCTTTGGCTTTTCCTCTCCACCCTTTGATTCCCCCTCCCGGTTGGATGCCTGTGTTTGTTCGTTTGTCTGGGTGAATTCACTGGGATTTCGTGGGGAAGCTGCCTTCCTTAAAGCGCTTCGATGTTCAGAAAACCATACTCTTTCTGAATGCCCATTTCGGACACAGTCCTAAAGGGACAACACACAGGTCACACGCCACACTGCTGTCCCTGGATCAGGAGAATCTTGGTGCGACCCAGGCACCACATTTGAGGGGAACGAATTGCCGGTCTCCTCTTCCCAATGGACATGACAAAATCGGAGAGGAAAGGTCAGCAGTCGAAATGCAGCTGTTTTTAGAAGGAGAGACACTGGAGGATAGTGGGGTGGTCTCATGGGTTGATGTGCAGGGTTTCCCGGGCCATCTGCTTGATGCCTGGGAGTGCACGGGAACGGGCTGTGCCACCGGGTGGGTGGACAGAACACACGGCAGCTGCACAGTGGACTGTCTGCTGCTCTCAAAGGTACTGCTGGGCTGGGTTCTCCAGGCCCGGCCTAGGGAGGGAGACAGGAGACTGCTAAACCTAAGTCTCCAGAGGGGATCAAGAGACCTGAGAGTAGACAGGGGATGCTGGCGAAGAATGAGAGAGCAGGGAGGGACTCACGCCAGCCAGGGTAGCCTCACTTCCATCCAGCCTCCTCAGAGCAGTCCGCACGGCAAGAGCGGGCCACTCAGCATCATCCGTCTCCTTCCTGAAACCAACCACTCCCAGCACACATGGCCAGCTACATGGCCAGCCCACATGGCCACCTCCATGTCCGTTTGTACCATCGACTGCTCCTCGGGACTGGCGAGCTCAAGGCAAGCGAGTTCTCGGCCAGGTCCTATGTGACCATTGGGAGTTTGAATCAGCTTGGGAGCCAAGCAGAACCCCAGGAGCCTGGGCTTCAACTGGCCTTCAGGACGGCCTTGGGCGACTGGGCTGACCTTGCAGAGAGGTGAGGGAACGTGGCTCATGCTACCCGTTCCTGGTCCTTCACTAGGGCCCCACTGGGCAGAAACCACCACTTAGTTGATGTCAGGGCACCAAACACAGAGGTGAGTGAGGACTGAGGCTGGTCTCGTGGCCCTCGCTCTCCCCTACAGAAACACTGGCACAGAGGGATTTGAGACTGTGAGGGCAGCTCTTGGTTCAGGGCTTCAGGACCTTTTAGCAGGGGCCGTGGGTTGGTGTCAGGGGCTCGGGGATCTCCGGCCACAGGGAAACGACGACTTTCCTGTCCCAGATCCATCCTTCATCAGGGTGGCAACTCTGGACGGTCCCTTCGGCACCCTATATTTCAGGGCCCTCCACTGTGCTCCACTGTGGCTTCACCCACAGCCAGCTGTCTAGCTGAGTCCCTAGGCGGTCCCTTCCTCAACACCTGCCGAGCGGCTGGGAAGCATCCAGTCCTCCCCTAGGTCCCAGGCACTCCTTGGACTCAATCACTTGGGACACCGTGGTGGCACACTAACGTCTAGGCCGGAGGGCAGGGAAACAGGGCACAGAGGGTTCTGGGGAACACTCTCGGGTAGGTGTGGCTGCTCAGTGGATGTGACCGAGGCTATCACGCATGCTCACGGCGCTCTGTTGCGTGCTTTTCTGTCCTGTCTCTGCTCCATACAAGCCGTTGCCCACGGAACCTGTGGGTGTGGGAGGGGGCGGAATTCAGAGCACAGCACATGGTGACCCCTTCCTAAGTCCCACCTGGAGGGAGGAATGCCTGCTGGGCAGCTGGCGAGTAGGGGCAGGAGACGGATGGACTAGAAGGAAAGGACTTCCAATCCCCCTGTGGGCTCCTGACGACAAGGTGCCGACACTGTTCTCTATTTCTGTGCGTCTCCCAGAAATCTGTGCGGAGTGTCTCCTGGAGGATGTGGAGACGCCCCCACCCACGCCGCCCCCTCCACGACGACGCCGCCGCAAGAAGAGAGTCCGGTTCTCCCTCCACAATGAGGTCTTCACCTTTGAGGACCCCGAGGAAGGTACCTTGGGGACTGACTCATTACGTTGATTGGAGATGCATTCTGTCGTTCAGTAGCACAGACATAACCGAAGCTTTTAAAACTGCTGAGACACATTGTCCTCTGATTTCACTGGTAGCCATTTCCCTCTATGCCGTCCGTCCGTCCCCTTTTAAGTCCACAAGTCACGATGAGATCCTCATTCAAACTGGATCCAAGGGGCGCAGGAAATAAGTGTCTACTAGCTGAAGGGATGGATCTTAGGTCTTTCTGGAACACACAGGTCCCTATGGGTCTCCCCAGGAAACATGGTTCTTAGATGTGTAGGAAGGAAGAGACTATGTTTTCCACCAGGAACGCTGAACAGAAAAATGGAACAGAATACGACAGGAGGTTTCACGATGTCCCCCCTTCACTTCCGCCCATTAGCCACATCTTACATGGGTGTGCTACGTATCTTCAAAGGAACAGAACGACCTCACCACATTTGGGGAACTCAAGTACCCAGTACATTCCACGTGGTTACCGTTCTACAAATGGGGCCAATGCATTCGGTGACGTCTTCTCATTCTGGAAACAGACAGAAATCTGCGCACTAATGTCTCACACAGCTGGGTTCCCAATAGCCCCAGAGAGGCACTGCCCCCAAATCCATCACGGGAGGAAAGAACACATTCAGTGGCATCCATACACATCATAGAGTGCAATTCAGGCGTAAGAAGAAACTAAGGTTTCCAATATTTTACGAAACAGATGGAACCTGGAAACTTAACACGCATTTTGAAAGCAAGCACACAAGGAAAGAGGTACATTACACGATCCCAGGCTTTGAGGACACTCCAGTAGGGACATTCGTAGACCCAGAAAGTGGAAGGGACAGTGGAGGGAGGAAACGGGGAGGGCCAGTCATGTCGTCACGGGTACAGAGGTGCCATGAGATAGGATGGCAACGTTTTCCCCGTAGATGGCAGTGCGGTCTACAAAGCATCACGGATGTCAGCAGTGTCACTGAACGGACACGTACTAACAAATACAACCCGTCCCCAGTACTTAGATTCCATCACCGAAAAACCCACTACTCCAAGGCACGATAGAGGAGCGATAGGGTCACACAGCAGAGGTGCAGGGGAGACAGCTGAACAGGCCCCATGACCAGCTGAAGAAGTGGCAAGCTGGCTTGGCTTCACAGTGGGCAGGAGGGCTCAGGGGACTGCGCCCTGAAACCCAGGGTGCCTTGAGTGTTTCCCAGACAGACGCTGAGAGTTCCCACTGATGACATCCCCTCCGTTAGAAAGCCAAGGCCCCATTTCCCTTTTCCATCCTGCTCCCCTCCTCTGTGTTTCTGTGTACACCACTGTGTACTGCGTCCACCACTGTGTCCACCACTGTTGGCCCACTGGCAAGTCAGGCCTTGCTTGGTCACCCTTCACGTCCATTCCCTCTGGCCCCGCATCTACATCCAGCAGACTTAACTCCCCAAGTCATTCCTGAGTAGCGCAGCCAATGTCCTGACAGCTCCTCTCTGTTCTCCTAGACCCTGTGGAGGGCCAGTCCAAGGACCTTCCTAGGAGCTGGACAAAGGAAGGTCCCCCAACTCTCCCTGAGGTAAGCTCGCCTCTCTGATTTCTCAGAGACAGAAATGGTGCTTCCTTGATTTCTTCCATCAGTGGAGTTTGATGAACATCTGGCACTTTACCTCCCAGGGGAAGGGGGCAGCAGTCTCCCCTCGTGGAGGAATGCTGGGTCTGACCTCTTACACACAGTGGACCCAAAAAGGGTGAGGACACAGGACAGCCTCAGTTACAAACTCCATGGGATCAAACACCTTCTTCAGCAGAAAAGGTTTCTCCTTGAAAGAGAACGTTCTGTCTGTTGATCAGAATGGACTTCGGTTGAACTCAGGTGGGAGGACATGGACTCAACCACGGGACCTCATCCAATTAACTGCCTGAAGTCCTCCCCAAACCAAAGAGCTGGCCCAACAGAGGACAGGATGCTGGGATCCTCACTGTGTTTCCTTTTCCCCAATCGCAGGTAGACGCTGGGAGCAAGGACAGCTGTAAGTATTTAAGACCATCGGGCTCTGGGAGGAAATCTAGAGTACAAAGAAGCCTGCCCCCTGATTCTGGGTTCCAACAAGGAACGGGGGTTGGGGGATACTGACCAAGACTGTCCGGTGAGGCACGGTCACCATGTCGAACAGGGCCTGGAAGAACTCGTACATAGGGAAGGGGTGATCTGTGTGCACGTGGGATGAAGGCCCTGTGTGCGTGGGTGTGTGCGTGGGGGTGTGTGTGTGTGTCCCCATGCGTTATGCTTGTGAACACGATTGTGTGCCTTTCCCAGGAGATCTTTCTCACACTTCCATCACAATCACAGTGTCCCCCTTCCAAAACACTCTCATCACCCTGGCACACTTTACATACTCCTTCCCCTACTCCCCACAGCTGTACCTGGAGGACGTTTCCCTCTGATTTCCTGGGACGGGCATGGTGCGGAGATGAAGGGTCCAAACCCTTGACCTCCTACTTGGAAAGCCAAGATTGGAGCTCAGGTTCCAATCTGAAAGTTGCTCTGGCCTACCCACCTGTGTTAGTCCCTCAGCCAGGGGGTCATGATGTACCATGGGTGCTAGCTAGCAAAGGGCCATCAGCATCTGTGCATACAGCCAAATACCTAGATTCTATGATGGTCCCCGACAGGACCCAACATGACACAGTGGCTTCCATGGACACAGAAGCCAGGGCAAGCTTAGAAGCCCACGTTAAAGATTACAGGCTGGTCCCTGGAGTCAAGTGCACAGAGAAAAGCCACATCCTCGTGCTCAAGCCCACATGGCTGGAAAGCGTGTGGACCTGTGGAGGACAGAACAGGGCAACATCGGTCATAGCCGGTCTCAGTGTGTACACACGACCGACCAATGGCAGAAAAGCATCACGGAGGGAACTGACTGTACTTGATAAGATTTCCCTAAGCCTCAGGAAGGTTCAAATTCTCTAAGCACACACTCAAACACCACTGGCCAATAGGAAATCAAGGTGAAGCTTGGGTGGAAGCTTTGGACCCAACATCCCCAGAGCAAATCTCCTGCAAAGCAGGCCTACAGCCGATCAGCACACACTCCCAGACTCCTCTGCGTAAGCAACTTCCCACTGGTCAGAACACCTGGGAGGGTTCGGACAGCCACTGTCTTCAGGGGAAACACACACACACACACACACACACACACACACACACACAGGACAGCTCAAGAACAGTGGAAGGAATCTATCACACTCATCGACGCTGCCGGCTGTTTATGGAAGCTACGATGTCTGTGCTCTCCAGTGTTGCACATGGCATTTTCTGAAGACGAAGAAAGGATGAGTGAAGCAAACTACTAGGCTCCTTTCCTGAGGGTTGAATGCAGCCCAGCAAGCAAGGCTGCTTTTTATGCTGTGCAAAATCTTACACAGACATGATGCATAGAGTCGCAGCAGGTGGGGATCTTGGGCCCAGAGCTGATGTCCAAAGCAGCAGCGTGGGACACCTTAGTGGCACGTCAGTCAGGAGAGGTTATGGGACTCGGTCTTCACACAGAAGCCAGGTTAGGCTTCCCATGTCCTGGACTGGCTATTTGGCTTTGATCGGGCTCGCTTTAGCTAGAAAGACAAGAACCCTCTTCGCATTTCCTCCCTGCTCCTCTCCCGTCCCTTCCCCTCTGCACCAGGACAAGGCCCGGCAGCAGTGCGGCCCGTACCTCCTACGCGCCCGCATGCACACACTCCCCTCCTGTCCTCATCCATCCAAACTCCCCGCCTACTTCCTGAGCAGCCTCACCAGTGTCCTCACGGTGCCTCTGTATCCTCCTAGCTCTCCACGATGACCTGATGAAAGAGCTACTACCCACTTTGAGGGCCGAGGAGGAAACTCTGACTCTCCCTCAGGTAAACTCATTGTTCCTCAAGATTTTGTTTATTTGAAAGACAGAAAGACAGAGAAGGGGAGAGAGAGACAGATAGACAGACAGAGAGCGAACGAGAGCGCAAGTAGGGGGAGTAGCAGAGGGAGAGGAAGAAGCAGGCTCCCCTTTCGAGCACGGTGCCCAATGTGGGCCCCCATCCCAGGACCCTAGGATCAGGTCCTGAGCTGAAGGCAGAAGCTTCAATGTCTGAGCCGCTCGGTCACCTCGCTAAAGTCATTTTGTGCTTCTGAGGGACAGCCAGTGTTTGATTTCTCTTTCCATGAAAGTGTCTGAGCATGGACATGCCAGAGGGGAGAGACCATGTCCTTGGTGCTGAGAGCCTGCCGTGAGTTTATACCATTAAAGGACAGCAGATTGAGACGGGCACCACCATTGCTTAGGCAATGGATGGTCGTGAGCATTTTCCACCAGGTCGTTCTGTCTATGGGAAATGGCTTTGGAATGAGTTGCTGACGAAAATGGATGGGGGAATTTTGACATAACATGCCGGAGCCAAGGACAAGGGGGTCATTTTCGGGAGGTCATTTCCTCCTCCTCTGGATCATAGACTCAATGACCGCATCCCATCTAGCTTGCTTACGACACACACCATGGGCACAGAGATGTGTGCACACGGTGTGCACAGGGTGCGGGGATCCTCACTGGGTTTCCCTTTCTCCAACTGCAGGAGGCGGCGACTGGATACACCCCATATGCTTATTCCCCCATCACTCCATTTAGGGGGACAGCTCTAACTCAACAAGGTAGGGCTTTCTCTCCTCCTTTGGTCTGGAGAGCTTCCCCCCTTCTGAGTTCCTCCCGGGAACAGAGGCTGGGGCGGACTGAACAAACGGAGTGTCCTGCAGAAAACCAGGACCCTGTGCTACAGTCCCTGCAAACCAGTAGGTCATTCGGGCGGTGTGCTTGGTGCGTCGGAGGGTTGGGGCTCGCTTTCGCGTGGGTCGATGCGACGGGACCGGGCATGTCGGTGTGTGGACTGCGTGCGTTTCACCAGAAGACATCTCCCACTGAATGGACTTGAGGGCACGGGTCAAAGTTTCAAAGCCAAACCTCCTTCATCCCCGCTGCACACACCCCCCTAGGACACCACATTCCTCGCTGACCACAACTCTACCTGGAAGGTTGCTCAGGATTCCCTTTCCTCAGACAGGGACGGGGAGAAAGGAAGGGGCCCACATCTGTCCTAGCTCGGGACGTTTCTCAGACAGGGTCAAAACACAAAGGAATCAGAAGCTACTTTAGTCGACCCAAACATCACCACCAGCCTTACAACAACGCTCCCATCTTGAATGCACATTGAGGGAAGGCTCACTGGCAAATGGCAATGGCCAGGAAAGCTTCATCATTAGCTTGGGGCCCAATCCGACTTCCTGACAATCTGCTACATGGCCAGGTTAGAGAGTGCCCTTCTCTCGCCTGGCCTCCGCTCTCTCGTGAACTTGCCGGATCCTGACTGGGGGAGCTGGGTCCTGGGAAACTGGGTCCCGCGGACTCCAAGGACACACCCACATGCCACAGGAAAGGAAAGACTGGGAAGAATCAGCACTTTGCGGATGGGGACTCTGTTGGAATGGTCAGATGTCAGTACGTAGAAATCCTGGGTCTTTGGTTTTCCGGACCCTGCATGACTCAGGGACAAATAGAAACCTCTAGGGTACCTGTGCTTGCATTGAATGCAACCCTGCCACACAGTGTTCTTCTGCAGAAATACAAGCTCCTAGAAGAGGTGAGAGATAGGTGGGAGCGGCCAAGAAACGGTCTTGACAATGACCATGACACAGTCGCTGGTTGGAGGAACTTGCCTGTCAGTACGGAACGTGTCTCTTAGTGTTTACCCTTTCTGCTTGAAGAGGTCACCCTGATTCCACTCCCTCTAGCTCAAGTTCAGAGTCAATATTTCTCCCTCTGTTCCTGCTCCTTGCCCTGACCTCTCTCGATGCAGCAGCACCTTGCTCAGTCCATACCCACGCAACCCAACGTCACCATACACTCCCGGGCACGCCCACCCCAAGCAAAACTCCCTGAGCTCTTCCTGCCGAGCCCCACCAGTGGACTGACCATTCTGTGGATCTCTCCCTAGCTTGGCTGGATGGACAGGCGGGTGAACGGTCAACAAGAACAAAAGAGGAAGACACCCCGTTTTACACCAGAGTGGTACGCTGGCCTTTCTTTGGGGGAGACACAAAACTCTTCTGGCTTTTTAAATCAAAGTCACATAAAAAAAATCTCAGCATGCACAATTGAGAGGGTAGGGAGAAGTTTGAGGGAGAATCTGTTACCAAATGCTACCTAACCCCGAAGGCATTGCAGGGGGGCAAGGACAACCACAGCAGGATCACCTACCATCTGGAGGGCAGGGAGCTTTGGTACGGGTAGCAGCTATTCCTCCTTGCCACCTATTTTGTCCAGTGGGACCCGGAACATGGGACCTCTAGGAAGACTGGGCGCATCTGTGGAGGACTCATTTTGCTCTCTTTATACTTTGGGGCTCACGGGCCTCTAGCACACTTCCCCATCTGGCTTCCTCCCATCCCCCAGGGAACAAAAGAGCCATGCAAACAGGACAAAGCCTGATTTGATGTTCATACTGTTTTCTTTTCTGAAATCACAGGTGTCCCTGCTGGAAGGGGATGGCGGTAAGTATTCTGTACTCTAGAGTCACTCACTTGTTTGCAACAACCTGGAAAAGGGACAAGGTCGGGGCTTCCTCTCAGGCTCCACGATGAGCACCACCCTGATTCCAGGTCCGGCGGGACTTGAAAAGAAGGGTCGGAGTAACAGAAAGCGATTTTCTGGGGAAAGACCCGTGGCCTCATGGCCCTGTCCCCGGAAACTACTGCGCTGCTCTTAGGTGGTGCAGGTTTGGGGGCAGGCAGTAGGTGTGCCTTGGAGATGGACTATTTCACAGCTACTCCAGGCCCTGTAGCTCCAACAGGAGGCAGAGTTTCTATTCACGTCCCTGCTCCTCTCCAGGACCTTTCATCCTCCATCCAGGAAGGGCCCACTGCAGCTCAGTCCATACTGATGAGCTCCCCACCTCCACACACTTGTCCACACGTGCACGCCAAGCAAAGCTCCCCGAGCGATTCCCGAAGAGTCCCATCGGGGTCCCGACACTCTCTGTGTGTATCCACCTAGATTCCCTCGATAGTCTGTTCAATGACCTTGACGTGGACAGCACAGAAGGAGAGGTCCCATTTTTCACCAAGGTGGTAAGTTAGCCTTCCTTCAGGTGAGGTACAGCATCCCTTGTTTCTCTGATACTCGCAATCAGATCCGAACACCTCAGCACGTACAATGTCCTTGGTGGGGAGATTCTTGAGGGAGCGACTCTTAGCCAGGGACACCCCATTTCAAAGACCCTGCAGGAAACAGCAGGTTCGGTTACAGTCCACAGGGTCCTTAGCTTTTTCACGGGTGCTACTGACACCGCCGTGCCACCTAATGGACCCAGGGCATGCGACCTCTAGGTGGATTCCATATCACTGCCCATGACCCTGCCCATCACCAAGAGACCAAAAGAGCTGTGCACACAGGACGAGGCAGGACTTGATGTTCATCATGTTTTCTTTTCTGAAATCACAGGTGGCCCTGCTGGAAAGGGAGCATGGTAAGTATGCTGTCCTCTAGAGTCACTCATTGCTTTTGAGCAACCTGGACAATGGGCAAGGTGGGGCCTCCTTGCAGGCTCCATCTTGAGAGCTACCCAGAATCCAGATCCTGTTGCAACGAGACTAAGGGTCATGTTCCGGACCGAGACCCGAGGCCTCGTGACCCTGGCCCTGGAAGCTACCGTGCTGCTCTTAGGTGCTGTAGGATCGGGTGCTGGGCACGAGGTCTGTTTCCATGGGAATCCATGTGCTGTGATTCGCAGGGTTGGTGTGTGTGTGTCAGGTGGATGAATGCTGTGCTCTCGAACGTGTCTGGTCCCCTCAAAATGGCGATTAATGGTGTCCACGTTCTCAGGGATGTTTCCCATCACTGTCACGTCATGAACGTCCATTCATGGGAAAACTCTTCAACACCTACAATTGAAAGAGGTGTTCTTTCCTTGCAAATACACATCAATTCCCCCAGAAAACAAATCCCGTCGCTAACTAGGAAGGGCTAGACTGTGCCCCAAAGACACAAGTGTGTCTTTTCCAATCCCTGTTACTGAGTCAGTGTCCATGGGGCTCTCCCGCCAAGCTAGGTCTCGGGCAAGAATGGTCACAGCACCTCCCTCTTGACACTGCACTCACACACACACATCTCTGCATCAGAGGCCCCACGATGCGTCTTCCCAACCTCATCGGAAACACTGAGTGCGGGGACACACTTCCTCCCTTCTGCAGGTGGCTTCCGGGGCAGCCGCGTACAACAGCCCGTTCAGGGATGACCCGCACAAAGGGGTAGTGGCCAGGGAACAGATGGGGCCAATTCACTCCGTGTTTCTCCATGGAGATCTACCATTTCCCTGCAGATACTGTGTCTAAGAATGCAACTGGCCTTCTCCCAGGGAAATCCCACACCCACCACTGGTCCTTGCTGGGGATCTTGGAGGTGGGTCCAAAAGGTGTCCTATCCAAGGGGGAATGAGGTGGTCTTCAGGGACTGAGCATCACTGGGGGCACCTGGGCCCCCTCCATGCAGGAACGAAGGGTGCTCTGTGCATCGCAAGGTGGCCAAAGAGAACCTCAAACCTCAACAGGTGTGACAGGACAATCATCACCCATTTCGCTGGCCATCTGTCCATGCAAGAGGGCTTTGTTAGATTCAGAAGGTTTGGGCCAATAGACAACTCAAGGGAGTTCAGTGCCTGGGAATGGAAACAGAGCCAAATCAGGGTTTCAGGGTTCTTTGGCAGCCAGCAAGACTTTCTCTCATGAGAAACATGTATTGGAACAGAATCTGATTTTCCAACATCTCTTTTTCTCACTCGCATGCGCGGGATCCACGGGAGTGCCTTTCGCTGCTCTCCGAGGACACTCAACGGGCTTTTCCAGGGTAGTTGCACCAGTCTGCATTCCATGAATTGCATACAAAGTCTCTAATTTTCTGCCTCCTTCCAACATGGGTCCTGGGTTTGAATTCCTGGTTTGGGTCCTCGCCACCCTAACTGACAATGCCACAGCTCAGCATCCTTTGGATTCGCATTGCCCTCACGATGCCTTACGTTGAGCATCTTTTCGTACGATGTCTGTCTGACTGGCCGAGTCATTCGTTCCCTTTGCAGCACAGACTATTCCAGTCTTTTTCTCGATTCTTTCCTTTGGTGAAATCCCGGTCTTCTTTTGTTGGGTTGGTTTTCTTTGTTGTTCTTCCTTTTTGTCAGTGAACACACCTTTTCTGAAATAAGGATTGCCAAGGGTGTCTCCAATCTGTGGGCTGCCTTTTCACTCTCTTCACTGTTTCAGAAGAGGATGCTTTTCCTGGGCGGTCCTCTTGGGAAGCATCGTGATGCCAACATGAGCGCATTTCCTTGGGCATTTCTCTTCCGCTCCCAGGTGCCCCTGCCTATTTGTATGCCAGCACCCTCCTCTTGGCTCGGGGGAGTCATCCAAGGTATTGGAAGGTCAGCTTCTAGAGACCCACCACCGACTTCTTCATATTCAGAAACGTCGTGGCTCGCTGTGTTCCTTTATGGCTCCCTTATCTATTCTAGCAGCTCCTCTGTCCCGAGACCATCACATTGTATGCTTTAGATCAGTGCTGCACGGAATCCGCTCCCCATTTATTCTAGGAACTGGGGCTTCACCTTAATCTCTTCGGGTCCAAAGACCTCCAGCAGCGCCTGGTGGGTGTGTGTGAGCCCGGGAACGTCTTCCCTTGATCAACGTCCCTGTCAGGCCAGCCACTGATGCCCGAGAAATACGCGGGAGAGCAGGCCTTCTCTCTCGCTCCTGGTTGGTGTCTAGTGCTGAGTGATCCAGGAAAGAGTCTGTCTAGGATCCATCATACACAGTCATTTATTATCTCAGCGCAGTACACGGAAATCATCAAGGGAACGAAAATGTCCAGTTGCTCACTCCCACTAGCCACACGTCAAGAGTCCCATAACGACTGGAGTTTCTGATGGTTGCGCTGGGAGGGGACAGCGGTCATGGGCATGCAGAACTGACACTGAGGTGACTGCTGCAGCGTCCTGGTCTCATCAGAAGGCATGAAACTCCAATCCTTGTCTCCTCCAAGGGCTCCGGCTCCGCCAGCCCCGTGAACCTCTGAGAGCACTGCAGAAGGGTCAGGCAGATGCTGCACGGCCCAGAGACATCTCAACGCACCTGAGATGAAGGGGTGAGGCGGTTTCTCTCCTAACGGCATTGCTCCTCTTTCAGTTCTTACAGATCTACTGATAGAGAGCATCGAGGACTACTCCTTCAGTGAGGATGAAGTCCCTTCAGGTAGGGAATGGCACCGGGGAGGGGAACACTGGGACAGGGCTCCCGGGAACATGGGGTTGCCCCTGCCGCTCTGGAGAATGAAGAACGTGGGTCAAAAACCACCAAGGAAAGCGATGCTCTGGCACAGGCATGATTTGCTCATGTCACGGTTTCGGGATGAAAAGAACAGACGAGGTGTCCACGGGCCTTTAGGGTAGGCTGGGTTTGTCATCACCACTCGACTCCTTGCGTGGCTCCTTGAAGGATCTTTCCCATCAAAGCTGCTCGTGCCTCCCTTGGCCACTGCCACATGTCAAAGCTTGGCCTCTTTGCTCATGGCCTCTCGGGAATGGTGCACAAGAGATTCTGCATCATTCTTGGCACGGGCCCAGACCTGGTCATGCTCAGGACTTGGCGGCCCCAACCGCACTCTCCTGGGCAAGAGACACTACGCGACACTCCGTTCTGGTCTGAGCCAGGACGTGTAAGACAGGTCTAAATTCTCTCCCTCATAACCTCCACTACCAAACCATCCTGGTTCTCTCCAAGCTGCTGTACTTCAAGGGGACGCCCAGAGCTGCAGAAGGGAAAGCGTACTTCCCCTGGGTTCACTACACAGGCTCCCGTAAATCGGAGCTGCTGCCAGCCTTCACACCCCAGCCGAGTCTGACCTGGGGACGTGTTCCCAAGGGTGGGATGCCCCCATGCAGCTGCCCTGGAGAACCCCTGTCGTGGGCCACGGTCCCCCGGGCCTGTGTGAAGGGGCTGCTGGACCTGCTTCACACACTTGCTGCCCCGGGTCCACTCTACCTCTCACTAGCTGGCGTCGAAGCATAGCACAGAGCCTCTTGGGAGCAGGGCCAGGGAGTCATGGTTCCTCTCACAAACCCACCTCGCTGGCCCACAGCCCTGGCCATGCTCCCCACTCCCTAGGCATGCCCAAATGGCAAACATTCCTCAGGCCTGCCCAGGGCCCTACACACACCCCGACCCCGTCCATTCCTGGCAAGCCTCAGCAGGAGCACTGGCAGGAATCCCGTGTTTCAGTAACCACACCGCTGGACGTTTTCCAGGGCTGCCCTGAACAGCTGAGGGCACCTGCACAATTTCCCATGCTCCTGTCTCCATTCAACCTCTGGAACACTTAGGGAAACAGAGGGCGTTGCGTTCCCTGAAACACGTCCCTGGGAAGGTCATCCCAGTCCCTGGGCAGACATGGGCTGTGGGGACGTGGTGGGCCATCTCTCCCGGCACTTCCCCAGCAATCCCAGACCCATGACAGCTGCTCCCAGCACAGACGGATCGGGGGATTGATTCCGGGGGACCCAGGATATCTCCTCTCTTTCCTTGGTGGCCCCCTCCTGGACAACAATAGGACTGGTGGAGCTTGGAAGGGGGAAGGACATGGAGCATCTCTAGGGGAGGAGGTGGAGGAGGAGGAGGAGGAGGAGGAGGACGAAGGAGAGCAGGGAAGGACAGGAACAAGGACAGAGGAAGACAAAGTCCAGCAGAGGCAGTCTTAGGGACAGTGACAGCCTCCCGGGGGGAAAGGATCACAAAGCCAGGCTTCCGGGTCTTGGAGAGAATCGGAGGTGGGAAGAGCAGGTGGGCAACCAGAGACCCCCCTGTACCCTGCGGAGATCAAACGACCAAGGCCAGGGAGCACTCGGAGCTAGGGACGCACCCCACTGAGGGCAGAGCCCAGCATCCCCAGAGCAGCAGGCCGTGGGTCGTCACCTGCACGAACTCCCCTTTGTCCTCTCTCAGGGCCAACCCCAGCATCCTCGCTGCTCCCTAACCCGAAGAAGGATTCCACAGAAGACGATTCCGATGGAAGGACCCACCCTGCGCCTGTAATTCACTTCCACCTCCATCTCTTGGGCTTCCTCTCTCCTCTGTCCCTAAGTGCCTCCTCCCAGCTCTTCCCCTTTCCCTGCTTTGACGACGCCAACCCCGGAGGCCCTCGTCTCTGGCAGGCACTCGGGCTCTGCATGGGAACTGCTGCATGAAATCCCTGGGCAGCCCTCCTCACCCCTTTCCTACCATCACCCTGACCCCTCACCACGGACTCTGGGAAGCAGCCCCGGACAGCAGAGCAGGGAGGAGGGCTGGGAGTCGGCAGGGCACGGCTCACCCGGCTGGAGGGGCCTCGGGAAGGGAGGCTGGGCCTGGGTGTCCCCACTTGGTTCTCTGAGGCCGGGGAGTCTGTGCTCATGCCCACTTCTGCTCTTGCTCTTAGCTCTCAAGAAACTTTCCTTCGGTGGACTTGGCGCAAACGACAAGGGAAGCAGAAGAAGAGGAGGACTCGGGAACGGGGTGAGTCAGGCAGGAAAAGGGGCCAGTGAACATGGACACACCTTTTCTCTCGTTGCCCCGTCCCTGTTGTGGGTACCTCGGCAAACCGCACAAAACCCGGGGTGCTGCCCTAGCCTCTGACCACAAAGAGGAGAGGAGAGGAAGGTCCCAGTCCCTGCGGCACTAGGAAGCCCTGAGAACATCCCACGGGGAACCTCCACCTGATCCCTGCAACTCCCTGTGGTGGTTGGGCGCTGTCGTCCAGGAGCTGCTGATCTTGGAGGGAGGGCCCTGGCTGCCTGGAGGGACTGGACCCCAGGCAGCCTAGGCACGGTGACCTTCTGGCAAAGGGCTCCATGCCCCCCATTGAACCCCTCCCTCTGCACGACCCAAGCCTTGCCCTCCCACCCTGCAAAAGCCAGCAGACGGCTTGCTCCCGGACGACACTAGTCGCGAAGAGACAGTGGTGGGGTGGCCTCATCTCCCACTTCAGGCACGTGAGAAATGAGCAAACAAGACAGGCCCCCGGGCTCACAGGAGCAGGACAGCTCACCCCTCCCAGCGCTGCATCCCTGTGGGCAGGGAGTCGGGCCGGTCTCCAGCTGAGTCATGTCTGCCGGCCACTCCCATATGATCTGACCAACACCTCCAGTCCCCCGAGCCTCCAAGATGCCTCGTGGGAGGTAGTGGGTCCCCTCATGGCACATTTTGCTTTGTGAGTTTCATACTCTATAGAGACTCACCTCGATCCCTCAGTCGGCGGTGGAGTCCCACCAGGGAAAGGCCACCCTGCCTACTCCCACCTTGCCCAACACCTGCCCACAGCCCGTGGACTGTGCGAACTCACTTCGCATGGGGGTCGGGAGCACGTCGTCTCTGCCACGCCACCTGCAACACTCATGGGGGCAAAGGCTCCCCCCACAGAGAAGGGCACGTCCAGGGTTCTCAGAGAGGCTGGGGAAGGGACAGCCCAGCAGGAGGAGGACCCCGCCGTCATGGAGGAGGACGCTCGGGGAAGGGGCCTGAGGGACCCTGGCAGTGTAGCCTTCATTCAGCCCCAGGGGGCCCACAGGAAATTCCCCTTTCTTCAGGTCACGCATGGGTTCTGCAGGAAAACCACCACCTCAACACCTCAGAAGACACGTCCCGCAAAACCCCACAGGCCTCTGGTAAGGCCCAGGCCACACGCCACTCGCTATCTCACACCACTCTACCCATTGTCTCCACAGCTGCGCCACAGGACAGTGTGCCCACCACCCCGAGGCACCAGAGGCTCCCAGGGTGCTCCAACAAAAGGAGCCAGGACGGCCCTAGGGCCCCACTTGCGGCTCTGATTTGGGCCCGGAGGAGGATTCGGCATGAACGTACAGGGAAACACGCCTGCAGGAACGGCTCTCTTACGCCTGACCTCCGTAGGCCAAAGAGAAGACTTCTGGGCAGCCCACCAGAAGACGGCACTGGAGCCCCGAGGATGAGACGAGAGGACCCTCTGAGTCGGCCGCCACACCCAGAGGTGGCTGCCCGGGCCCTGCCGATGACGGACACTTGGAGCACGAGGCAACCACCTGGGCCCACAACAGTCCGTTGTGTCGGGAGCCTGGGCCCACCTGGGACTGGGCGGGACAGCAGCCTTCCCGTCGTCTCCCCTGTCTGCTGCAGGGGCTGCTCCTCCTCCTGCTGTCCCCTGCAGTCCCCGACAACCCTGCAGAGCATGACACATGCAGGACGAAGCGGCACTGCCAGGGCCCCTTGACCACCCTGGGATCGACTCGAGGGGCAGCAGCCCTACCCCTGCTGGATTCCCCGAGGGTGCCGCACCGGAACCGCCCCCGTCGCTTCGACGCACAGGACCGTGACCAATGCTGGGCTCAACACTGGCAGCAGCCCCACAAAACGGGCCCCGCTCAGCCTGTGTGTTTGGCAGCAGCAAGAGGTTTAGGGAGGAGAGGCTCTCCCCTGCACTCAGCGGCCTCTTCCTTTTACAACTCTGACAGCAGAGGCCTCCCCCAGCTGGGCCTCCGCCACCTGACCAGGAACGACCCACGCGGAGGGACAGCTCTACGCCCCTATTCAGCAGGAAGAAGCTACAGAAGATGAGACCGTCCTCCTTCAACAACCTTAACCACGCAAGGCTCCGCACTGGTCAGGGGCACACGAGGAGGGAGGGGAAGGCTAGCTGAGCGCCAAGCAGGAGCTGGCACGCCACACCGCCCCCCAACCTGGGATACGGGGGACATCCCTCAGGCGCTCTGACTGCCCTCAAGCTGAGGAAAGGAAAAAACAGATTCTCCACAGATGGAGATCAAAACCCGGCAAGACCGGAGTCTCCCTCGGTTTGTAAAAGTCCTCGTGATTCTGTAGGAAGAGGCCTGCTTAATGAGAGCCTAGCGACCTGCCAGAGGCCCGGATCTCCGTTTCCTGAAGCCCTGACATCTCCCTCCCCTCCACGACACGGAGGGAGGCTGAGGCCGAAGGAAATGTCCGTAGGACAGAGTTTCTTTTCAAACGTGCAGTCCCTGGGATGGACCTGTGAGAGGAGGAAGGTAACATTCCTCCAGGAAGCTCCGCACCATCTTTCAATTCATGCCTTCCTAGCAGGAAAAACCACCTTCCCTTCACAAGAGCAAAGTCAACTGTATCCTGGGTGTCCTCTGTCCTCCTGCCACATTCTTGCAAAACCTCCCTTTTGCCTGACCTCCTCCAATGCCATCCCAGAAAGTCAGCCTCCTGTCACGACCCCAGCAAGCAGCCCTTTCGACCCAAGGGTCGTATCCCTGTTCCTTAATAAAAAGCACCTCCTGCCAGCAGAGCCATCTCAAGACTTCTTTCTTGACCATCGGCCTTGAATGCTAACCTCTTTCCTACATCAGTCCTGTCTCCTGTAGGGCTCCTGTGGAAACCACCCTGCAACACGGGCCCATTTCTGTCAACTCTTCCGACTCCATCCACCTCACCCACTGCACATTCTGTGTCCTCCGAGGACTGGACCCTTCTGTGATTCTTGCACTCAAACCCTCACATGGCCCCTCTTTCGGTCCTCGACGTGGTGGACGTTGCCCTTCTGAAACTCCCCAGCATCCCACCCTCACTTTCTTTGTCTCGCAGGTTTATCTGGTCCATAGGTTCTCACCACCAATACCCTATATCGGTTTCTGCTCCTGAGTAGAGGATTCCATTCCTTTCCTTTGTCATCAAGCTCAAATCTTAACTCTCAGATGTTTGTCTCACAACTTTCAAAATTCTTCTTTCCCCTAATGCCTCTCTACCAGTTTCTCTTCTCCCCTTTTCAAGCCGCCCGCCCGCCCACCCTCCCTCCCTCCCTTCCCTGCATGATCTTTTTGTTCTTTGTATTCCTTCCTCCCTCCCCCTCTTTCCTTTTCTCCTTCTGTTCTGTTAGTCCCCACACAGCACTTCAGTACTTTTTCACCTAGTGTTCCGGGACTCATTCTGTGTGTACAAGACCCAGGAGCTCAGGGCAATATGTTCCCTATTATAAAGGATGAAGGGAGACCCACACAGGGGCATCTCAAAGGTCTGCTTCTCTGCAAGTCAACAGGAAGCTTCAGGGTCATGAACCCTGGCCTTCCACACTAGAGCTCGACACGGGCTACGGTAAGCATTCCCCACAATCCCCTGTCATCCAAGACCCTGAGCATACAGGCTGTCCCACCAGAAACCTGAAGAGTTTCATTTCTCGGCTGAAATGGGCCTCGAGTCAAGCCACCGCCCGAGTGTCTGGAAAAGTCAACTGGCTTCAGCACGACTCACGGGTATATAGTCTTTGAAACGGAAACTTCGAAAATTTAATCAGCAGTTGACGTGGGGGTGAGGCTACCATGTAGAAAGATCTATCTGAATTCCAGAAAGGAACAAGGCACCCAACTACAAGTGGCTTGCAGGGGTAGACGCAGCAACCATTCCTGAAGGGAGGGGCTGGAATGCGTTCGTTGAGTCAGGAAGGGAGGAACGTGAGGGAGCGATCCTGCCACAGCCCCTCGTGTTCTGGCCATTAGCAGAGGGTTCACACTGCACAGGAACACGGGCAATGCTGGGGCACAGCACAGAGATGTCTCACGTGCCTCACCTCACTCCGGGTGTGCTGTGTCCTGGGAAGACAAGCCTTATATTTGCTGATAATGTGGAAGAGCCTTCAGCCATGTGTCCCTGGTGCCAGGGACATCAGAGCTCGTTCATCCTGGATCGCAGCACACCCATCTCCCCAGTGTGGGAGAGCCCTGAGTCGGGGCACTAACCTCGGGAGACATGAGAGAACTCACCCTTCTGAGGAACGGAGACATGACACACATAAGGGGAACCACCCCAGGGCAGTGCTCACCTCTGTACACAGTAAGACCACCGGAGACGCACCTCGGGGATGGAACGAAGGTGGGAGACCCTTCCTTCAGAGAGCTCTGCTCTTCTTCATGTCCAGGACCTCACACGGGGTAGAAGCCATGTGCTGGGATGGCCGCACAAGAGCTCGCAGCAACAGGCATCCCTTCGAGACCATGGGCACGTTCCCACAGACAGAAACCGGTTGAATGCCATCTTCAGGGGAAAGCATTTAGGCCAGCCACACCCTTAGCCAGCATCTGAGGATCCACACCGGCGGCAACCCCGACAAATGCGGTCAACGTGGAAGAGCCGTTCGATACAGGTCTCACATTTGGGGACACCAGACAACTCAGAGCAGCGAAATATGTGTCTGTCATTACTGGGGCCCCACCTGTACCCAGAGCGCCCACCTTGCTCACCACCACAGAAATCACACAGTACAAACCCCTTGTCTCCCGTCACTGAGGCAGAGCCTTCAGCCAGGAGTGGGCCCTTTCCCAACACCAGAGAACTCACACGGGGAGAGCCACTGGCGCGGTATCCTGGTGGGAGAAGCTTCAGGTGGGGCTCAGGCCTGAGGCTCCCACTACCATCTCAGAGTATACTTCATCCCTCACACGGGAGCGAAGGTGCAGGCACCCCTGGGACCCCCTGCATCATCACTGTGGCTGAATGCCGAGGACATCCCATACGGGAATCCCATTCCTCACGGAGCCAACCCAGGAAGGACCTGGGAGGATTCGCACACAGGAAAATCCTCCCAGTCTGATGAGCAAAGGAACGGGCTCAGCTATCCCTTCTTCCCTAGCCAGCAATGACACCCTCACACCGAGGAATCACTGATCCCAACGCAACGAGGGGAAATTCTTCCCCGGACACTCCCATCAGAGAATCACTGGGCAACTACCTCCCAAGGAATTCCTCGGGGTGACACTGAGATACAAACTCAGACACTGCCAACACATACAGCAGGGCCCCGTTCTGAGGGATGCGGAATGTGCTATTCCAGTAACCAATAGCCAGAAATCAAGCACATCTGCTCCGATCCAGCAGTACTTGCATAAAGGCCAGTCTCACCGAACAGGCGGGTCTCACAACACTGCACACTGTGCCAAGTAAGAACGGGGGACGTTTCCTTTACGACCTCTCACAACTGACACAGGTACTGTCTCTTGCTAGCAAGTGGGGTCACAGGAAGTAACGCTGCCCGGGATCCATGAGAACATCAAGTCGAGGGTGAGCTCGGAATCTCAGAACACAAGGCGAACAATGGATGTTCACGAAAACATGAACCTAACCATGTAGGTAGATCGCAAGGATGAATGGCCACAAGATTCAACAAACACATGGTTTGTGATCTACCTCTCACGTCCTTCATTCTACTAATATTGTCCTCACAAAGTGCAAAGGATTTACAAATTAATTACACGCTTAGAAATATCTCTATTTACTTCACTGATTGGAGAGTGACAGAGCTAGCAGGGAGCAAGAACAGTCGGGGTCGGGCAGCGAGGAAGACGGAGAAGGGTGCCCAATACAGGGCTTGATCCCCCAGGATCCAGGGATCCTGACCTCAGCCAAGGGCAGATGCTTACCCAACTGCACCACCTGGGGGCTTGCAAATTAATTTCATCTCATACAAAGGTGTTCTTTGGAAGACCTGTGTGGACCAGGGCACGAAAACCTCGACAGTTCAGCATCAGGCAGTGAGGGCTTCCTCCCCGTCTATGAGAACGTGGGAGCCAAGGGCTTTTCTCCACCACCAAGTCAGCTACGTATCTCTGGGCCTGAGAGGGTGTACGACCACTGCAGACATGGAAATACTCCCCGATTCGGAAGATTTTAGAACAGGAGGGGGTTCTTACACTCCCTTCCATAAAGACAAAGCCTGCCCAGGAATGCCTGCGAGGTTCCTTCAGTTTAGGGACCAATGTTTGGCTTTGGTTCAGGTTATGATGTCAGGGTTATGGGACTGAGCCCGGAGTCAGGCTATGGAAGGCATGGGGAGCCTGCTGAAGGGTCCCTCTCATCGTCTGCAACTCCCACACCCCCACCAAAAAGAAACAGGAGAGAGAGAGAACGTGTGCCGAAGTCCACTCAGACATCCATTTGTATACATGCCCGGGATTCGTGGCTCTAGATGAATGGCCCACTAAAGCAAGTGTGGGCAGAACGCCGATGGTCAAGAGAATGTTTACTTATTAAGTTTTATTTTATATAAAATAATTTATTTTTTATTAAGTCAGTCGTGTGTCTTACTAAGTCAGGCTGCAATAACTCGGGACTCTGCTACCAGGGGCAACATGGAGTTCAGAGGTTTTGTGTGGGGCAGGGACTTGCAGAGCCTTCTCCATATGTGCCCAGAAGTAAATTTCCCCCACAGCCAACTCTAGACATTCTGGTTAAGGGTACATCTCCAAGTTAATCAACAAGAAGAGGCTATCATTTCCTCCGGAAGAGAGATGAAGCCGGCAAGAAAGACACCCAGGTCAAGGCCTGAACCTCAACCCAGGGGGGAGATTCAGAACCAAGACAACTTACCACTGCGATGTACGTGCACCAGGGAGACGGCAGCGGTCACACTCCTGGACGTGCTGCACTTCCATCTGCACTGAAGAAACAGAGGCCAGACGCTTTGGATGCTGCCCAGGAGGCCACGTCCCCTGAGCCTCAAAGCACCACCTGTAAAAACAAGGAGAGCATTCAGTCGAGGTCTCAGGACCCACACATGGGGAGACACAGAGTCACCCATAACGGAAAGCAGGCCCCTCCCTCCCAGCAGGGAGTGCAGGCTCAAAAAGGCCAAAATCACAGGGCCCTGCCATCTGTCAAAGTCTTAGCATGGCTGCTGGAAGACCTTCCCCTAATACATGCTTAGAGATTTGGCTGCCAGAACTCAACACAGGAAAAGAAAAAAACCAAAAACAAAAACAAAAAACCAAAACCAACAACAACTACCTTCCCCTTCCCCAACACCCTTCCACTATAGGGTCGTGGCTAAGGCAGACTTCACACTGTGCGCATTTTGCCCTGATAAACGTCAACCCTCCAATAAAGCACAGAGCATAGAGCTAGGCTTGGGCACCCCGGCAACCTGGCTGGCTGCCGTGGCTGCCTGGGCCTGCCTGCCTCCCTCCCTCCCTGGCTCCAGTCCTTTCCTATGAGCATCTGCCTGGGCCCTGGTACTCTGGCTCTGCCCCAGGTACCCCGGGCCCTGGGTGCAGGCCGTCAGAAGGCAGTTGAAGGGCCGCAGACTCCAGCCGGCCGGCCCTGGGCTCCCCTCAACCCAACCACCGTGGTAACCAACGTGGGCCCAGGTGCCAGATCGAACTGCAGCCCCCGCCCTCCTGCTCAAACACAGGTTCGCCTCAGAAGCAAGGCACATCGGCCCCAAATAACCTGCCCCTTAGCCCCCACCCCACCGGCCTGAATATCCCCTCGGAACGGAAGCCCCAGAAGCCAACACAACCACCATTCCAGGCAGCGCATTTCACTCATCCTCACGTCTTGCACAGGTTGTCTGAAGGGGCCAGAAAAACCCGCCTACGTGCTGCTGTGATGTGAGGAACCCTTCACCTCCCCAGAGTTTGAAAGGTCACCTGACCCATTTTGGAGGGCTGTCCCAGCGACCACGCCCACTTCTCCTGCCAGCCTGGGACTCTGCCTGCAGAAAAAGAACAAGAAAGAACAAGAGTTGGTGATAATGTGAAGAAAAAGGAACCTTGTGTACTGATGGTGGGGATGAAAACTGGTGCAGCCATTATGGAAAACAATGGGAGGTTCCTCAAAAAATTAAAAATAGAACTGTCATATGTCATATGTTCATATGTCATATGTTCCAGTAATTCCATTACTGGGTATTTGCTCAAAGAAAAGGAAAACATTTGAAAAGATACGTTTACAGTGCAGCACTATTTACAGTAAGCAAGATATGGAAGAGCCCGTCAATAGATGAATGGATAAAAAAGACGTGACGTATATATAGATATAGATAGATCGATAGATAGATAGATAGACAGATCTCTAATAGAATAGTACTTGGCCAGAGAAAAGAATGAAATCTTAACATTTGCAACAACATGGATAAATCTAGAGGGTATAAAACTAAATGAAATAAGTCAAAGAAAGACAAATATCCTATGATTTCAATCATATGTGAAATTTAAGAAACAAAACAAAGCATAAAAGAGACAAAAAAAGAGACTCACGAATATAGAGAACAAACTGGTAGATTACTAGAGGGAAGGTGGGTGGAAAGAGGGCATGAGACAACGAGGGTGTATCACTGAAAAGGAAAAACAAAACTCGATCTGAAGTCATTATTATTGTCTATGTAGAAAATCTCAAGTAACTTATAAAAAGAAAAAAAAAAACTATTGGAAGTAATGAGGAAATACCAAAACATCATAGGATACAAGGTCAATATAAAAAAGTCAACTATTTTCCTATATCTGAATAAAGAATTGAATTCCATATTTTCAAATGAAAAAAATACCATTTACAATACACCCCTAGAAAGGGGTACTCAAGTATAAAATCTAACACAATACATATATACAGGAAGACAAACCTGATGGAAGAAATCAAAGATCTAAATAAATGGAGAGAGAGTTCGTATTCATCGGTAGCAAGACTCAATATGGCTAAGACGTCAATTCTTTCCAACTTAATCTATCAATTCAATGAAATCCAAATAAAACCTCCCAGTTATCTTGCAGATATTGACAAGAAGATTCTGAAGTTTACACAGAAACGCAAAAGATCTAGAATAGCCAACACACTGGACACCTGGGTGGCTCAGGTGGTTGAGCATTTGCCTTCAGCTCAGGTCATGATCCCAGAGTCCTGGGATGAAATCCCGAGTCAGGCTCCTTGCTCAGAGGGGAGCCTGCTTCTCCCTCTGCTCTCTCTGCCTCTGACATCCCCTGTTTGTGCTCTCTCTCTGACAAATAAATAACATCTTTAAAATAAGTTTAAAAAAAAACAGAAGAGCCCACACAATGTGGAAGAAAAATGAGAATTCACCTCACCTGGTCTTGAGACTTACTATAAAGCTACTAGTAACCAAGACAGTGTGTTAGTGCTGAGAGAGACACACAGATCAACAGAACAGATTACAAGGACCAGGAATAGATCTACCAAAATAAAGTCAAACATTTTTTGACAAAGGCACAAAGGGAATAAAAGGAGAAGAGACAGTCTTTCAACAAATGGTGCTCCAACAACTGAACACTCATGCAAAAGAAATGAAACTAGACACAGACCTTACACAAGTATTAACTAAAAATGAATCAGAGATCTAAATGTAAAAATGCAAGAATAAAGAATACAGGAGAAAAATCTCTCGGACACTGGATTTGATGATGAGTTTTTAGATACAACAGAAAAAGCGTATTCCACGGGGAAAAACATGCGTTGGATATATTAAAAAGAAAGTCGTCTGCTCTGTGAAAGACATTTTTAAGAAAATGAAAGGATAAGGCCCAGACAGGGAGAAAATATTTGGAACACAGATATCTAATAAAGGCTTTGTGTCCAACATCACAAAACAGCTCTTAAAGCTTCAACAGTAAGAAAACAAATGACCAAATGAAAAATATGCAAAAGATTTGAACAAACACTCCACCAAAGATATAAGGATAGCAAATAAATACACGAACAGATAGATGCTCCACATCACCTCAGTGGGGATATGCAGACAACATGACAGTTATTGGAATGGTTACATCAAAAATAATGACAGTACCAATTTCAGGTCCAGAATCAGAACAACAAGATTCTGATTCATAGTTGGTAGGAACAAAAACTGATACAGCCACTCTGTAAAAATAGTTTGGCAATTTCTTGCAAAGCTAAACATACATACATACATACATACATACATAACCAACACAGCAATTTCACACCCTATGTTTTTGAAAACTTATGTTTTAAAACCTACATGCGAATATTTCTAGCACCTTAATTCAAATGGTCCCACACTGGGAAAATCAAGCATCCATGGGTTAACAACTCTGAAATCACGTATGTAATTCTGAAATCATGTGTATGTATTCTAAAATTGAACTATCAAATAAATGAAATTCAGATATTAGCTGGATTCTCACTGTTAATGCAGGAGATTACAGACAAGCAAGGAGAGAAGGTTAGAATGTTCCATTTGGTAATGATTACAACAGGAGACAACAGTGGGAATACTTAGCTTACTATAGATACAGATGGTTACATACTAAACTATTTATAGACACATGTATATACATGAGAGAGTATATACATATTCCCTTCTTGAGTTAGCTGAGAGGGTCTTTGAGCAATGACTTCACAGTCACAACAGACACACCTAGTCCCCCAATCTTCGTTTCTCATACTATGCTCCAATGAAAAGAACCAGAACTACTGAGGCGGGGGAAATGGCTAATCCTAGGGCAGGAAAGACAGAAGATGAACCTGGAAAACCTACTGCCACAGAGTAAGGAAGAAATATTCAAACAATAACAGGGTATGTCAATAGACAAGGGAACCAACAGAAGGTGCCTTTTAAAAAATTTATTGACTTGTTTTTGAGAAAGTAGGAAAAGGAGAGAAAGCATAAGCAGCAGGGAGGAGCACAGGGAGAGAGAGAGAGAATTTCTATTTATTTATTTACTTACTTACTTATTTATTTATTTGACAGACAGAGATCACAAGTAGGCAGAGAGGCAGGCGGTGGGGGGGGGGGGGAAGCAGGTTCCCTGCTGAGCAGAGAGGCCGATGTGGGGCTCGATCCAAGGACCCCGGGATCACGACCTGAGCCTGAGCCTGAGCCGAAGGCAGAGGTTTTAACCCACTGAGCCACCCAAGACAGAAAATTTCAAGCAGGACCCACACTCAGCAAAGAGCCCAATGTGGGGCTGGATCCCAGGACCCTGAGATCATGACCTGAGCCGAAATCAAGAGTCGGACACTCAACCAACTCAGCCACCCAGGCGCCCCTAGAAGATGCTTTTACTAACCAACCTGGAACAACTTGAGCAACAAAAGGAACAAGGTATCATTGTACTATAACCAAAATATAAAATAACTAGCCATGAATTCATGCTGATAGTAAATAGGAGAGAACAGAAAAATCTCCTATGCAGAATTCCTGATAATTTATGTGCATAATTATGTAGATACTCCAACAGGAAGGAGGTATAGTGTAAGTGGTATAGTGTAATTGCCCACTTCCTTCCAAGGAGTCCAGTATGAGGACAGAGAAAACAAAGTAATAAGTCATGTCCAGAGCACTAACCCTTGATATGATAAGACCAAATCACATTTTATCTCTGTGGTCTTCCTCCAAGAAACCCATAACCTCAGTCTAATCATGAAAACAACAGCAGACAATTCCCAATTGAGGGACATTCTACAAAACACCTAACTGTACTCCTCAAAACTGCCCAGGTTATCAAAAACAAGGGAAGTCTGAGAAATTGTCACAGCCAAGGGGAGCCTAAAGAAACGACTAAGTGAAAGGTGGCATTCTGAAACAGAATACCTGCATGGGGAGAAAACACCAGGGTCAACTATCAAAAGACAAATCACATCCCATAAAATAATAGTTTGCAACCCATATAATGGACAAGCACTAGTATCCCTAATCTATAAAGAGCTAGACACTGAAGAAGAAGAAAAACAAAAAAAGCCACAAACCTAAGAGCAAAATGGGCAAAAGATATGAACAGAGGGTTCACAGAAACGTAAATACACCTTTCAGATACATGAAAAAATACTTAACCTCACTCATACTTAAGAAGCTTACAGAGATAAACTTCATAAAATACCATGTTTCTCTTTCCACTGCCAAAATTCCAGAAGTTGAACCACATGTTCTATGGGAGAAGCTGTGGACAAACAAGCACGGATGCAGTTTCAATGGGAGTGACACAAAATGATACCACAATCCCGAATGATCGAGTTATCAATTCTATGCACCCGTTGACCTGGCAGCGCACTTCTAGGAATTTATCGGATAGAAAAAACCTATACGTACAAGGTCATTCATTAGAACATGGTTTGTAATAGCAAAAGGTTTGAAATAATGCATAACTAACAATAACCAGTTAACGAACTATGGAACGTCCATGCTTGAATTACTGTGCAGTTATAACAAAGAAACAATCCATGTTCTGTTTAGATACAGATGTCTGGGACAGGCTTTTAAGAAGTGACAAAAAAGCAAAGAAAGAACAGAAAATCACAAATAGACTCGTTACTCAAAGTGTGGCTCCCTGAGCAGCAGAGTCAGCTTCACCTGGGAGCTTTTTAGAAATGCAAAACCCAGGGCCCCCACCAGATCCACTAAATCAACATCTGCATTTTAACAGGATGCCAGTGGTGTACAGCTGCATCTAAGTTCGGAAAGCCCTAAAGATGATGGATTCCCTTCTAAATAAAAGTAGGGGGCATACAAGATTATCTTTTAACTGAAAAAAGCAGCACTGCTAGGACAAACAAGACAGACAGATATCTACAGCAGGAAGACCATAACTCCAGTTTGTCTGGGACTGTCCCAATATAGCCAGATGTCCCATCATAACTTTATGGAACCTCTTTCATTCTCAGTGGAAGTGTCTCAGTTGAGATGAAAAATGTCACCCTTCCTAGAGGGAACATCACTTAACCTTTAACCATGTTATTACTAATTCAAAAGTATTTTATTAAAGAGAGAGAGAGAGAGAGAAGACCAGTCAGAAAAAAGCACAGACTGAAGAAAAGCAGTGAGCCAAGGATGGTTGAGCAACAAACCCAAGGAGAGGCAACGTCTGGGGCTAAAGGGAAAGACAACTTTGTGAGGAACAGTAAGGGGATGTATCAGAGTTAAGAAAGGAAAGCTAGCAGGCAGGTGTCAGAGACAACAGAGACTAAGGGTTATGCTGCAGGATGGTCAAGTAAGACAAAGCCAAAAACTGGATTTGACTACAATTTGGTAGCCTTTTCCAGAGCTGACTCAGGTGAATGTCAAAGAAGCAAGAATGCATTCATGAAGTTGAAATATGAATGAGAAATGCAGAAACCAAAGCCAGAACAGTCGGCTATTCAAGCTAGAGATGTGAACAAGCTGACACAAACCCTTAGGGAGAGTCATCTGGAGGACGCGTGGTCCCTCCATTCCACCAGATCTTCAAAGTCCTATTCCTGGATCAAGCAGGACCATGAGAGAGCGGTCTACTCAGACCTCATTGTTCGGTCCCCTGAAAAGCATCCGTACACTTCTAGCACAATGCTGTGTCTATCAGAAATGATTATAGGCAATTTCAGTGTTGTTATTAGAAAAATCAAAGGAAGTTTTACAACTTGCACAACTCTGTGAAATTAAGAGTCCTGCTTCTCATTCTACCAACTGTTCTTTGAATTTGCTTGATATACTTGATATACTTCCCTTCAAGTAATTCTTGCCTATTTCTATCTTTTCGGGTTTTTTTTTTTAAGATTTTATTTATTCATTTGACAGTCAGAGATCACAAGTAGGCAGAGAGGCAGGCACAGAGAGAGGAAGGGAAGCAGGCTCCCTGCTGAGCAGAGAGCCCGATGTGGGGCTCGATCCCAGGACCCTGGGATCATGACCTGAGCCAAAGGCACGGGCTTTAACTCACTGAGCCACCCAGGAGCCCCTCTATATTTTTTGGTTTAAAAATATGAATCCTTTCAAATTTTAGAATACTCATTTTGAAACAAAGTGGAAATAAACAAACAAAAAGCTCACCTGGGATGTGTTCATTTTCTGCTCTTAGTGGAGGAGGGAGAGCTGAGGAAGAAGGAAGGAAGAAGGAAGTTAGAAGAGACTTGGCCTGCCTTGCAGTTCCTGGATTTACCTGCCTACACAGCTCCACATACAAGATACTTACGTGTCCATGTGTGGCTCCGATAGATGTTGAGCTTAGACATGATACTTTTCACTGAGTGAATGTAAACATTTGTTTCTTATTGATTTATTACCAATTTAGGTTCTGTGACAGAGAAAAATTAAAAACATGAGAAGATGAGTTGAACATTTAACAGTAACCTAAAGGAGGAAACACTATGGCTTTTTCAGCACTGATGTGGGAAAAATTAAAAATTAAAAATCTCAAGCCACACTGTTCATCTGTTTTCCTGTGAACACTATTAATCCCCTGAGGTCAGAATATCCAAGAAACCTCTGGAAAAAAGAGATGTAGGTGGTTAAGGCAAGATAAAAAATAAATGTTTAATGTTTGTTTCTTACAACTTTCAAAAGGTCTTTTAATGAGAAACTATCTTTGACTTAATTAACAGTGACAAAATGAGCCGTGGCCTGGGAATTTGCAGACCTGACTTTTAACCATGGTTCTGCCACCAACAAACTGCATGATCTTGGTCAGTCACCTTCTCAGGCTCAAGTTTTGTTTTTGTTTTTTTCATTTCTCAAATAAGGCCAAAACAGATAATCTCGTGCCTGCACTACCATCCTGTACGTCTATAAGGCCAGGAGAGCAGGAACCTCTGCATCTTTCTAGACGCCATCAACAATGGCAAATGGGGAATGGAAAATGAGGGGAGGAGCGGGTGTTCAGGGAGGGGTGATGACAGAATTTCCTTCGCTATGGCTGGTGAGCCTTTCATCCCGACCATGCCCTCACAAACTCTCCAAAGGGGTGACATTTCCTGTGTAGCCTGCGTGCCCACCCTCTCAGCTCCAGCTCACCTCGCTCTTCTTAAATTTGTCCCAGACCTTCCACCGTCACACAGCCTTCAAAGCCTTCAGGATACTGTCATGCTTATATGTAACAAATAACAAATGAATACATAATAAATAATAACTGGGGACCTAGGCAATGTTAGAGTCAGGAAAGGGCCTTGGTGCCTAGCTAGTACAGCCTCTTCCCTCTTCCATTGCACAAATGAGTTAACTGAGCAATGAAGGCCCTAGAGAATTGTCAAAGCTCCAGCCGCACGTTATTACATACACAACAAATACAATAACAGCTAACAAAATGTGAGTTTCAGAATAATCACATCGACTATTCAGGGCTCAGGAAATGCTTCCTGGGACCTTTTGACTTGGAGGGCTCAGGCAGAGTCCAACGCGCCATGCTTTCAGGTGCTTCCGAAGGAATGTTGGGTCCCATTTCGGTACGTCCTAGGTATCTAGCATTGCCGTCCCTGAGGCCCAAGTTTTCTCCGAGGTGCACCATGGTGCTTGGGGCCCCAGTTCCTCTGGCGTGGTGTCTGGGTGCTCCCGAGTCGGAGCTCAGATGAGGGACAGCCTCTCCTCCCTACACCTCTCGCTGCTGCCAAAAACACAGGCTGAGCGGGGCCCCTTTTGTGGGGCCACTGCCAGTGTTGAGCCCAGCATTGGCCACGGTCCTGTGCATGGAAGCAACAGGGGCGGTTCCAGGGCAGCACCCTCGGGGAATCCAGCAGGGGTAGGGTTGCTGTTCCTTGAGTCGACCCCAAGGTGCTTTCCAAGGACATGAGCCCTGAGTTGGCTATCTCTGGAAAGGAGTGTTCTTTTGAAGAGGAAAAGTCGGTTTCAAGAACCCACCTTTGTGCACATTCACGTCTAACTCTGGTGGCCTTTCCAAATGTGTCACTTACCTAAGCTAGACAACTTGAGGTCACCCTCAGAAACATGGCCACATTAGCTCGTGGGTGGGTAGTCCCCTTGCTCCTTATTCTGCGGGCATGACACCGGGAACCCATGTGCTCAGGGTTCATTCAGCAACTAGACCATGCAATTTATTCCCCCATGACTGTGGAACTCAACGAGCACCTTGACCAGCTGGATGGGGCTGGGATGAGGAACTCTTTCCCTCAAAGCCAGAGAACACACACCACTCCACAGGGTTCTCTGGGGACTTATGGGGACAATGAAGGACCCCCCTCTCTACCTGGAGTGGAGGGTGCACTTGGGGTGCCCCTATCTCTGGACAAGTTTTCTCCCACTCACCAGTGACTCCTACTAACGAGGTTCTCCCGGCGGGACCTCCAATAAAAAGGGCTCGGGACTCTGCTACCAGGGCAACCTGGAGTTCAGAAGATTTGTGCGGGGCAGGGACTTGCAGAACCATCTCCATATGTGTCAAGAAGTAATTTTCCCCAACAGCCAACTCTAGAGATCCTGGTTAAGGGTACATCTCCAAGTTAATCAACAAGAAGAGGCTATCTCTTCTTCCGGAGGAAAGACAGAAGCCGGCACAAAGACACCCCGGTCAAGGCCTGAACCTCAACCCAGGCGGGAGGTTCAGAACCAAGATAAGTTACCACTGCGATGCAGGTAAACCAGGGAGATGACAGTGGTCACACTCCTGGACGTGCTGCACTTCCATCTGCACTGAAGAGACAGAGGCCAGACTCTTTGGATGCTGTCCAGGAGGCCACGTCCCCTGAGCCTTGAAGCACCACATGTAAAAACAAGGAAAGCATTCAGTCGAGGTCTCAGGACCCGCACGTGGGGACACGCAGAGTCACCCATGATGGAAAGCAGGCCCCTCCGTCTCAGCAGGGAGTGCAGGCTCAAGGAGGCCAAAACCACAGGACTCCGCCATCTGTCAAAGTCTTAGCATAGCTGCTAGAAGACCTTCCCCTAATACATGCTTAGAGATTAGGCTGCCAAGAGTTCCATGAGGCTGAAATGGGCCTCTGGCCTTTCCTTGCTAAGACGTGCCTCTCGCGGACCCTGGAACTCAACAAGAAAAAGAAAAAAAAACCAACAATAAACTATCTTCCCATTCCCAAAACCCTTCCACTTCAAGGTCGTGGCTACGGCAGACTTAACGCTGTGCACATTTTGCCCTGATAAACGCCAACCCTCCAATAAAACACAGAGCAGAGAGCCAGGCTTGGGCACCCTAGTGACCTGGCTGGCTGCCATGGCTGCCTGCGCCTGCCTGCCTCCCTGCCTCCCTCCCTGGCTCCAGTCCTTTCCTATAAGCATCTGCCTGGGCCCTGGGACCCTGGCTCTGGCCCAGGTGCCCCAGGCACTGGGTGCAGGACGTCAAAAGGCAGTTGAGGGGCCTCAGATTCCAGCCAGCTGGACCTGTGCTCCCCTCAACCCAACCACCGTAGTGATCAACATGGGCCCAGGTGCCAGATACAACTGAGGCCCCCAACTTCCTGCTCAGAGTGGGCTCCTCGGAAGCAAGGCACACCGGCCCCAAATAACCTACCACTTGGCCCCCACTGGCCTGAATATCCCCTGTGGACAGAAGCCCCAGACGCCAACAAAACCTCCACTCCAGGCAGCGCATTTCACTCGTCCTCACGTCTTGCACAGGTTGTCTGATGGATCCTGAAAAACCCGCCTATGGTATGGCCCACGTGCTGCTGTGATGCTAGGAACCCTTCACCTCCCCAGAGTCTGAAAGGTCACCTGACCCATTTCGGAGGGCTGTCCCAGCGACCACGCCCACTTCTCCTGCCAGCCTGGGACTCTGCCTGCAGAGGGAATGCCCCTCATGGCTAGCCAGAGGCATGACACTCTAACTGCCCCAGCTGACCTGAGCAGGAGCCCCAGAAGAGAAGAGGAGAAGGGACAGGCCCTTGGCTCAGAGACGAGCCCACATGGTGCTCCACAGGACATGACATCCCTCTGGGAGCCGCCAAAGAAGGGGCAGCTAGGACAACAAACTCAGGGGCTTCATCGTATCACAAAGGGCTATAAACAATGATCCATGGGGCTTTCTCAGACCTAAGAAGGGGCTGTGACCAGCAGGTCAGGCTGACGTAGATATCGGGTTGCTATGGGACCACCTGGCACCGTGGGCCACCGAGCACAGACTTCTCTGCAGAGGCCAAGATCCGCACATGCCTGGATTCCCCAGGAGGCATTCCCTGCCTCTCTCTGGCAGCACATCCTGGGAAGCAGGAGGATGCCTCCAGGAATGGAATAATCCCTCAGTTCTGAGAGCAAGACTGGAAGCATCTCTCTGTCCATTGGGTTGGCCAAGCCCTCCACAGATCTCCTGATTCCCAGCAGGGACCTGGAACCCACAGTCTCCCCTTCCCACAGTTCCCCAGAACCAGGCTCCTCAACAGGGGCACGCTGCCAGGCCCCTGAGAGAGGCAGGCCAGTACTCCTAGAGGGCAGGGACACCCAGAGCATATCGGTCTCCCTCACAAACACCTCCATGGTGCGCTAGATGGGCTCAGGATGATGCTCTTGGAGGCCGCCAGGATGACCCCAAAGGGCCGGTATTTCTTCACACCTACAGGTGGAAAGAGACAGGGATCAGGGGGTCGGGAAACACCTCCTTCTCTTGGAACCGCACTGAGCTTCTGTGGGCAAAGCTCCGGGCATCCCCAGAGGGTGTGTGTGGAGCGGCGTCCTCCTCCTTCCCTGAACAGGGACCTGCATCCACCCAGCACAACAGCAGACCCACCCGGCCCCTCTGCACTGAGGGTCAAGGGAACAGCAGGCTCACTTCCAGAGAAGAATACAGGCGCCAGAACACAACGGCATGGGTCTTGCCATTCCTCCAGAATCTCTCTGTGAGAATGGATGAGGAAAGGCCCCAGCATCGGAGCAAGAAATGCACTGTTTGGACTCTTGAGTATTTTAAATTGTCCTTGTCCTGTGGCTTCTACCTTGCATTTCTCCAGGCAGTATTACTGAAAATGTCAAAATCTGTGTTCCTCCAAGAATGCAAGTCAGCCATCAGGACTACCCAGACATGAGACCCTAAGTCCCATCGAGATGGGCTGTCCTCAAGTCTTCTTCTTAGTGGGGTGCAGTCTGAAGACTCAACTAGCTTGGATGATCCAGGAACTAGGAAACTGCCACCTTCCAGGGGCAAAGGGGACCCGAAGTAGGATGCCAGCCACCCAGACAGTGAGAAGGGATGGTAGGAAATCACACTCGGATCATTGCTGTTTTCCTGTTAGAAGGATGGCAGAAAAGAGATAGATGAGAATTCTCAAGGAAGATTCGTCACGATGGAAGCTTTGCTAAGAAAGCCACTCTGAAACTAGAGTGTGAGGGACAATCAGGAAGGAAACCCTAGGCACATCTCCTGTGTCAAAGGTCCGAGCACCGGGAACTTTTGACGTCCGGCCCATGGACCTGCTCAGTGGCAGATCCCCCACCACCTGGTACACATCCCTCTACTCTGGACTGAAAGAGAACAACACAGCCCCTGTTAGCTGCCAGCACTCATCGTCGTCCTTGCAAAACACGTACCTGTGCTTTTCGCTCATGAACCTGTACTCCCTGCTCATAATCGGGAGCACACCTGATTTCTCTACACTCTGTGTCTCCCAGATGACCGTCCCTAATTCCCCACCAGAAGTGTTCCTTTGTTTGTTTGTTTTCTTTTCCAGCACCCACTTCTTGACTGACACAAAGATGTACCAAGACAAAGGGTCACCGTAGGCTATTTACACATCGTCATGTGGGGGCAAACATCAGAGGAAACTTTCATCCTCCCCACCTCCACACACTTGTCCACACGTGCACGCCAAGCAAAGCCCCCCAAGCGATTCCCAAAGATTTCCGTCGCGGTCCCAACACTCTCTGTGTGTATCCACCTAGATCCCCTGGCTAGCCTGTACGATGGCCTTGACGTGGACAGCACAGAGGGAGAGGCCCCACTGTTCACCCAGGTGGTAAGTTAGCCTTTCTGGTGAGGTACAGCATCCCTTATTTCCCTGACACTCGCAATCAGATCCGAACACCTCCGAACGTACAATATTCTTGCTGTACATTGATTGTTGAGGGAGCGATCCTTAGCCAGGGAGACCCTATTCCAAAGACCCTGCATGAAACAGCAAGTTTGGTTACAGTCCACGGGGTTGTAAGCTTTTTCACAGGTGCTACTGACACCGCCGTGCCACCCAAAGACCCAGGGCATGCGACCTCTAGGTGGATTCCATATCACTGCCCATGACCCTGCCCATCACCAAGAGACCAAAAGAGCTGTGCACACAGGAGGCAGGACTTGATGTTCATCATGTTTTCTTTTCTGAAATGGCAGGTGGCCCTGCTGGAAAGGGAGCTTAGTGGTGACTATGCTATCCTCTAGAGTCACTCATTGCTTTTGAGCAACCACCTGGACAATGGGCAAGGTGGGGCTTCCTTGCAGGCTCCATCTTGAGAACCACCCACAATCCAGATCCTGTTGCAATGAGACTGAGGGTCATGTTCCAGACCAAGACCCAAGGCCTCATGACCCTGCCCCCAAAAGCTACCGTGCTGCTCTTAGGTGCTATAGGATCGGGTGCTAGGCACGAGGACTGCTTCCATGGGAATCCATGCGCTATGACTCTCAGTATTGGTGTATGTGTGTGTCAGGTGGGTGAATGCTGCGCTCTCAAACGTGTCTGGTCCCCTCAAAATGGCGATTAATGGTGTCCACATTCTCAGGGACGTTTCCCATCACTGTCACGTCATGAACGTCCATTCATGGGAAAACTCTTCAACACCTACAATTGAAAGAGGTGTTCTTTCCTTGCAAATACACATCAATTCCCCCAGAAAACAAATTCCGTCGCTAACTAGGAAGGGCTAGACTGTGCCCCAAAGACACAAGTGTGTCTTTTCCAATCCCTGTTACTGAGTCAGTGTCCATGGGGCTCTCCCGCCAAGGTAGGTCTCGGGCAAGAATGGTCACAGCACCTCCCTCTTGACACTGCACTCACACACACACACGTCTCTGCATCAGAGGCCCCATGATGCGTCTTCCCAACCTCATCAGAAGCACTGAGTGCTGCGACACACTTCCTCCCTTCTGCAGGTGGCTTCCAGGGCAGCCGCATGCAACAGCCCGTTCGGGGATGACCCGCACAAAGGGGCAGTGGCCAGGGAACAGATGGGGCCAATTCACTCCGTGTTTCTCCATGGAGATCTACCATTTCCCTGCAGATACTGTGTCTAAGAATGCAGCTGCCCTTGTCCCAGGAGAAATCCCACACCCACCACTGGTCCTCACTGGGGCTCTCGGAGGTGGGCCCAAAAGGTGTCCTATCCCAGGGGGAATGAGGTCTTCTTCAGGGACTGAGCATCACTGGGGGCACCTGGGCCCCGTCCATGCAGGAATGAAGGGTGCTCTGTGCATTGCAAGGTGGCCAAAGAGAACCTCAAACCTCAACAGGGGTGACAGGACAATCACCGCCCATGTCGCTGGCCATCTGTCCGTGCAAGAGGGCCTTGTTAGATGCCGAAGGTTTGGGGCAATAGACAAATCAACGGAGTTCAGTGCCTGGGAATGGAAACAGAGTCAAATCAGGGTTTCAGGGTTCTTTGGCAGCCAACAAGATTATCTCTCATGAGAAATACGTATTGGAACAGAATCTGATTTTCCGATATCTCTTTTCCTCTCTCGCACGCGCAGGATCCACGGGAGTACAATTTGCTGCTCTCTGAGGACACTCAACGGGCTTTTCCAGGGTAATTGCACCAGTCGGCATTCCACGAATTGCATACAAAGTCTCCAATTTTCTGCCTTCTTCCGACATGGGTCCTGGGTTTGAATTCCTGGTTTGGGTGCTCGCTACCCGAACTGACAATGCCACAAGCTCAGCGTCCTTTGGATTCGCATTGCCCTCACGATGCCTTACATTGAGCACCTTTTTCAACGACATCTGTTTGACTGGCCGAGTCATTCGTTCCTTTTGCAGCAAAGACTATTCCAGTCTTTTTCTCGATTCTTTCATTTGGTGAAATCACAGTCTTCCTTTGTTTGGTTAGTTTTCTTTCTTGTTCTACCTTTATGTCAGTGAACACACCTTTTCTGAAATAAGGATTGCCAAGGGTGTCTCCAATCTGTGGGCTGCCTTCTCACTCTGTTCGCTGTTTCAGAAGAGGATGCTTTTTCCGGGCAGTCCTCTTGGGAAGCATCGTGATGCCAACTTGAGCGCATTTCCGGGGGCATTTCTCTTCCACTCCCAGGTGCCCCTGCCTCTTTGTATGCCAGCACCCTCCTATTGGCTCAGGGGAGTCATCCAAGGTATTGGAAGGTCAGCTTCTAGGGACCCACCACCGACTTCTTCATATTCAGAAACGTCGTGGATCGTTGTTCTCCTTTGTGGTTCCCTTATCTACTGTAGTAGCTCCTCTGTCCCGAGAACATCACATTGTATGATTTTGGTCAGTGCTGCATGGAATCCGTTCCCCATTTATTTATTCTAGGAACTGGGGCTTCACCTTAATCTCTTCGGGTCCAAAGACCTCCAGCAGCGCCTGGTGGGTGTGTGAGAGCCCGGGAACGTCTTCCCTTGATCAATGTCCCTGTCAGGCCAGCCACTGATGCCCGAGCAATACGCAGGAGAGCAGGCCTTTTCTCTCGCTCCTGGTTGGTGTCTAGTGCTGAGCGATCCAGGAAAGAGTCTGTCTAGTATCCATCATACACAGTCATTTATTATCTCAGCGCAGTATATGGAAATCATCAAGGGACGAAAACGTCCAGTTGCTCACTCCCACTAGCCACACGTCAAGAGTCCCATAACACCTGGAGTTTCTGATGGTTGCACTGGGAGGGGACAGCGGTCATGGGCATGCAGAACTGACACTGAGGTGGCTGCTGCAGCGTCCTGGTCTCATTAGAAGGCATGAAACTCCAATCTCTGTCTCCTCCAAGGGCTCCGGCTCTGCCAGCCCCGTGAACCTCTGACAGCACAGCAGAAGGGTCAGGCAGATGCTGCATGGCCCAGAGACATCTCAACGCACCTGGGATGAAGGGGTGAGGCGGTTTCTCTCCTAACGGCATTGCTCTTCTTGCAGTTCTTAAAGATCTACTGGTAGAGAGCATCGAGGACTACTCCACCAGTGAGGACGAAGTCTCTTCAGGTAGGGAACGACACCGAGGAGGGGAACACTGGGACAGGGCTCCCGGGAACATGGGGTTGCCCCTGCCGCTAGGAGAATGAAGAAGGTGGGTCAAAAACCACCAAGGAAATGGATGCTCTGGCACGGGCATGATTTGCTCATTTCACGGTTTCGGGATGAAAAGAATAGACGAGGTGTTCACGGGCCTTCAGGGTAGGCTGGGTTTGTCATCACCACTCGACTCCTTGCACGGCTCCTTGAAGGATCTTTACCCTCAAAGCTGCTCATGCCTCCCTTGGCCGCTGCCACATGTCAAAGCTTGGTCTCTTTGCTCATGGCCTCTTGGGAATGGTGCACAAGAGATTCTGCATCTTGCTTGGCACGCGCCCAGACCTCGTCATGCTCAGGACCTGGCGGCCCCAACCACACTCTCGTGGGTAAGAGAACCGCGACACTACGTTCTGGTCTGAGCCAGGAGGTGGAAGACAGGTCCAAATTCTCTCCAAATAACCTCCACTACCAAACCGTCCCGGATCTCTCCAAGCTGCTGTACCTTCAAGGGGATGCCCAGAGCTGCAGAAGGGAAAGCATACTTCCCCTGGGTTCACTACACAGGCTCCTGTAAATTGGAGCTTCTGCCAGACTTCACACCCCAGCCGAGTCTGACCTGTGGACGTGTTCCCAAAGGCGGGACGCCCCCATGCAGCTGCCCTGGATAACCCTTGTCACGGGCCACGGTCCCCCGGGCCTGTGTGATGGGGCTGCTGAACCTGCTTCATACACTTGCCTCCCCGGGTCCACTCTACCTCTCACCAGCTGGCGTCGAGGCATAGCACAGAGCCTCTTGGGAGCAGGGCCATGGAATCACGGTTACTCTCACAAACCCACCTCGCTGGCACACAGCCCTGGCCATGCTCCCCACTCCCTAGGCATGCCCAAATGGCAAACGTTCCTCAGGCCTGCCCAGGGCCCTACACACACCCCTACCCTGTCCATTCCTGGCAAGCCTTAGCAGGAGCACTGGCAGGAATCCTGTGTTTCAGTGACCACACTGCTGGACGTTTTCCAGGGCTGCCCTGAACAGCTGAGGGCACCTGCATACTTTCCCGTGCTCCCGGTCTCCATTCAATCTCTGTAACTCTTAAGTAACACACGGCATTGCGTTCCCTGAAACACATCTCTGGGAAGGTCATCTCAGTCCCTGGGAAGACATGGACTGTGGGCACATGGTGGGCTATCTCTCCCTGCACTTCCCCAGCAATCCCAGACCCATGACAGCTGCTCCAGCACAAACGGATCGGGGGATTGTATCCGGGGGACCCAGGATATCTCCTCTCTTTCCTTGGTGGCCCCCCCCCTGGACAACAATAGGACTGGTGGAGCTTGGCGGGGGAAGGAGATGGAGCATCTCTAGGGGAGGAGGTTGAGGAGGAGGAGGAGGAGGAGGAAGGAGAGCAGGGAAGGACAAGTACAAGGACAGAGGAAGACAAAGTCCCGCAGAGGCAGTCTCAGGGAGTGACGTCCTCCAGCGGGGAAAGGATCACACAGCCGGGCTTCAGCGTCTTGGAGAGAATCAAAGGTGGGAAGAGCAGGTGGGCAACCAGAGACCCCCCCGTATCCTGCGGAGATCAAGCGACCAAGGCCAGGGAGGACTCGGAGCAAGGGATACACCCCACTGAGGGCAGAGCCCAGCATCCCCAGAGCGTCAGGCCGTGGGTCGTCAGCTGCACTAACTCCCCTCTGTCCTCTCTCACAGCCACCCCAGCATCCTCGCTGCTCTCTGACCCGGATGAGGATTCCACGAAAGATGACGATTCCAACGGAAGGAGCCACCCTGCGCCTGTAATGCACTTCCATCTCCATCTCTTGGGCTTCCTCTCTCCTCTGTCCATAAGTGCCTCCTCCCAGCTCTTCCCCTTTCCCTGCTTTGACGACGCCCACCCTGGAGGCCCTCGTCTCTGGCAGGCACTCAGGATTTGCATAGGAACTGCTGCATGAAATCCCTGGGCAGCCCTCCTCACCGCTTTCCTACCATCACCCTGACCCCTCACCACTAACTCTGGAGAGCAGCCCCAGACCGCAGAGCAGGGAGGAGGGCTAGGAGTCCGCAGGGCACGGCTCACCCTGCTGGACAGACCTCGGGAAGGGAGGCTGGGCCTGGGTGTCCCCACTTGGTTCTCTGCTGCCGGGGCATCTGTGCTCATGCCCACTTCTGCTCTTGCTCTCAGCTCTCAAGAAGCTTCCCTTGTGTGGACTTTACGCAAACAACAAGGGAAGCAGAAGAAGAGGAGGACTCGGGAACGGGGTGAGTCGGGCAGGAAAAGGGTCTGGAGAACATGGACACACGCTCTCCCTCGTTGCCACGTCCCTATTGTGGGCACCTCGGGAAACTGCACAAAACCCGGGTGCTGCCCTAGCCTCTGACCACAAAGAGGAGAGGAGAGGAAGGTCTCAGTCCCTGCAGGCACTAGGAAGCCCTGAGAACATCCCACCGGGAACCTCCACCTGATCCGTGCAACTCCCTGTGGTGGTTGGGCACTGTCGTCCAGGAGCTGCTGATCTTGGAGGGAGGGCCCTGGCTGCCTGGAGGGACTGGACCCCAGGCAGCCTAGGCACGGTGACCTTCTGGCAAAGGGCTCCACGCCCCCCCTGTGGAGCCCCTCCCTCTGCACGACCCAAGCCTTGCCCTCCCACCCTGCAAAAGTCAGCAGACGGCTTGCTCCCGGACGACACTAGTCACGAAGAGACAGTGGTGGGGTGGCCTCATCTCCCACTTCAGGCACGTGAGAAATGAGCAAACAAGACAGGCCCCTGGGCTCACAGGAGCAGGACAGCTCACCCCTCCCAGCGCTGCATCCCTGTGGGCACTGAGACGAGCCCCGTCTCCAGCTGAGTCCTGTCTGCCGGCCACTCCCGTATGATCTGACCAACACCTCCAGTCCCCCGAGCCTCCAAGATGCCTGTGGGAGGTAGTGGGTCCCCTCGTGGCACCATTTCCCTTTTTGAGTTTCATACTCTAGAGACTCTCCTCGATCCCTCAGTCGGCAGGGAAGACCCACCAGGGAAAGGCCACCCTGCTTGCTCCCACCTCGCCCAAAACCTGCCCACAGCCCGTAGACTGTGCAAACTCACTTCCCGTGGGGGTCGGGAGCATGTCGTCTCTGCCAAGCCACCTGCAACACTCGTGTGGGCAAAGGCTCCCCCCACAAGGAAGGGCATGTCCAGGGCTCTCAGAGAGGCTAGGGAAGGGACAGCCTAGCAGGAGGAGGACCCCGCCGTCATGGAGGAGGACGCTTAGGGAAGGGGCCTGAGGGACCCTGACAGTGTAGCCTTCATTCAGCCCCAGGGGGCCCATGGGAAATTCCCCTTTCTTCAGGTCACGCATGGGTCCTGCAGGGAAACCTCCACCTCAACACCTCAGAAGACACGTCCCGCAAAACCCCACAAGCCTCTGGTAAGACCTGGCCCAGGCCACACGCCACTCGCTATCTCACACCACTCCACCCGTTGTCTCCACAGCTGCGCCACAGGACAGTGTGCCCACGACCCCGGGGCACCAAAGGCTCCTGGGGTGCTCCGACAAAAGGAGCCAGGAGGGCCCTGGGGCCCCACTGGCAGCTCCGAATTGGGCCCGGAGGAGGATTCGGCACGAACACACAGGGAAACACGCCTGCAGGAATGGCTCTCTTACGCCTGACCTCCGTAGGACAAAGAGAAGGCTTCTGGGCAGCCCACCAGAGGACGGCACTGGAGCCCCGAGGACAAGACGAGAGGACCCTCTGAGTCGGCTGCCACACCCAGAGCTGGCTGCCCGGGACCTGCCAATGATGGACACCTGGAGCACGAGGCAACCACCTGGGCCCACAACAGTCCGTTGTGTGGTGAGACTGGGCCCACCTGGGACTGGACGGGACAGCAGCCTTCCCGTCGTCTCCCCTGTCTGCTGCAGGAGCTGCTCCTCCTCCCACTGTCCCCTGCAGTCCCAGGAAACCCTGCACAGCATGACACATGCAGGACGAAGCGGCACTGCCAGGGCCCCTTGACCACCCTGGGATCAACTCGTGGGGCAGCGGACCTACCCCTGCTGGATTCCCCAAGGGTGCTGCCCCGGAACACCCCATCGCTTCCACGCACAGGACCATGACCAATGTTGGGCTCAACACTGGCAGCGGACCCACAAAACGGGCCCCGCTCAGCCTGTGTGCTTGGCAGCAGCAAGAGGTATAGTGAGGAGAGGCTGTCCCTCATCTGAGCTTCCGACTCGGGAGCACCCAGACACCACACCAGAGGAACTGGGGCCCCAAGCACCATGCTGCACCTCAGGGAATATGTGGGCCTCAAGGATGGCAATGCTAGACATCTAGGACGTACCGAAATGGGACCCAACATTCCTTCGGAAGCACGTGAAAGCCTGGAGCATTTGACTCTGCCTGAGCCCTCCAAGTCAAAAGGTCTCAGGAAGCATTTCCTCTCCCATGGCAACCCTCAGCATCCCCTGATGTTCCATGAGAATCTCTTCGCCTTGGAACGGGGCCATCACTGGAAACATGGCTGATCTGACCAAGCCTTGGATGGGACTGTCCTACGGAGACAGCTAGGCCGAGACCCAGATGGGACAAAAGGGCTTTAAGGGACTGAGGCTGACTTTCGGGAAGCCGGCGGCCAGCAAGCCCCTTGGGAATGCTGGCCTGACCCCTTGGCCTCCAGACTACCCACCGCCTCACCAGGAGCAGAAAGAGTGTCACTTCCTGGCAAGAGTGGGAACCCCAGGATCTATCAGGCACCTCAGGAAAAGGAACCTGCCCAAATCCACAGGTATCGCAGGCAAGTCCGATGGCAAGCCCTTCCCTTGGCTTCTGGCCTCGAGAGACAACGATTAGAGATTCCTTGGAAAAGTCCCAGCGATGCAGATTCTAAGCGATCACTCGGGATCGATCACAAGGCTTGCTGAGCTTAAGTCGATAAAGGGGCCACGTGGGTTAAAGTGCATCTTGCTTTCTGAGGAACATGAGTCCTGAGTTGGCTATCTCTGGAAAAGATTGTTCTTTTGAAGAGGAAAAGTCGGTTTCAAGAACCCACCTTTGTGCACATTCACATCTAACTCTGGTGGCCTTTCCAAATGAGTCACTTACCTAAGCTAGACAACTTGAGGTCACCCTCAGAAACATGGCCACATTAGCTCGTGGGTGGGCAGTCCCCTTGCTCCTTATTCTGCAGGCATAACACCGGGAACCCATGGGCTCAGGGTTCACTCAGCAACTGAATCATGTGATTGATTCCCCCACGACTGTGGAACTCAACGAGCACCCTGACCAGCTGGATGGGGCTGGGATGAGGAACTCTTTCCCCTCAAAGCCAGAGAACACACACCACTCCACAGGGTTCTCTGGGGACTTATGGGGCCAATGAAGGACCCTGCTCTCTACCTGGAGTGGAGGGTGCACTTGGGGTGCCCTTATCTCCCGGACAAGTTTTCTCCCACTCACTGGCGACTCCTACTAACGAGGATCTTCCGGCGGGACCTCCAATCAGAAGGGCTTCTTGCAATGGTTTCTTCCCTCCCAGTCCTACTGATCCAAGAAGCCACCCCTATTCAGGTACACTGGCAAACAACGGCTTTAGCTAAGCATCCAACTGCTCTCCTGGGAAAATTCATACAGGGATGGCCCTTGACTCTAAGGACTTGGCATCAGCTCCTGAGCGTCCCAGAGAACAAAGGCCACCAAACCATGACAGCAGGCCCATGATATTACCAAGTACCGCCTTACACTTCCAGATATGCCTGAACTAACACCCGAAACCAGCCCAACTGGAAACCCAGCGATCCTTAGGCCTGGACCCGACTGCTCTACGCCCATGGCTCCTAACTCTGGAAAGGTTCGGAAGTCCACCACACTGCAGATGGCCCTACGAAAATACGGAGGACAGGTGCTTTAGCAACGGCAACAGTTTCAGGGAAAGGCGGTAAGAAGAACCAGGAGTGCTGTCAACAGTCGAACTCGGACTGCTGAGGCCAAAGCCTGTCAGCAAACATGTCTGCCCCCAAAGCAGAGATCCTAGTGCCCACCTGTTGGTTCTCATTGGCAACAAATCATACAAGCATTTATCCGGACTCCTACAGGCCTTCCTCATCCTTGTCCCCCTGAAGCAATTGACAGAAAAGGCTCTTCTTCCCAAGCCAGAACCCGCCAACCCGATATGGGCCTGAAATGCTTGCACGTTCACAGAATGGCCCTCCCAACCCAAGGAGCCCTTGAAAGCCTGACTGCGGTTCAAGGAGACTCGGGATTCGATAAGGGCCCCTAGCTGGGATGCAATGGCCATGAAGCTCTAACCTGGGCCCATGGCTTCCCCAAGCTCCAGAGGCCACCAGACATTTGGCCTGGGCCAAATGCGTGGGCGCATCATGAAAACCATCACCGACCCAGCTGACCTTCCCCATTTTAAGCAACGGTGCACAGGTGCTCTGTTCCACTGACGTGGCCACCTAGCATCCATCGTTGCCCCTCTTTGGGAATGGAGGATGTCGTGGGGCATGGGGAAGTCCTTACTGAGTACACAGTCAAGGCCCACCGTGTCACCCCAAACAGGATTTCTCGGTGAAATATGGGAATGATCCCAATGCACAAAGCAGTTCTACAGAACACAAAGGCTTCAGAGGTGGTAACTGCTGCACATGGTGGAGCCTGTGCCCATCGAAAGACACAATGCTGTGCATACATTCCCCATGATCTCAAAGAGAACTCTGGGTTCCTACCAGACACCACTGCTCAAATCCCCACTTCCAAGGATTCCTCTCCTTAAGGACTGGCTCAACTCCTGGCCTGGGGGAGGGTTCTCACCCACTATCAGAGGACTCTTCATGGGGATTCTCCTTCTCTTCCTTCTTCTAACACCATTGTGTTGTTTCCCACCCCCTGCCCCATCTCTGCAGGTGGTGCCAGGAACCCTTCACTGCAGTAACTTCCAGAGGACAGATGGTCCTTTCTGCTCAGGAAGATCCAGTCACAAGTTCTCCCCTGCACTCAGTGGCCTCTTCCTTTTACGACTCTGAAAGCAGAGGCCTCCCCCAGCTGGGCCTCCCCCACCTGACCAGCAACGACCCACACGGAGGGACAGCTCTACGCCCCTATTCAGCAGGAAGAAGTTACAGAAGATGAGACTGTCTTCCTTCAACAACCTTAACCACACAAGGCTCTCCACTGGTCAGGGGCACACGAGGAGGGAGGAGAAGGCTAGCTGAGCACCAAGCAGGAGCTGGCACGCCACACCGCCCCCCCAACCTGTGATACGGGGGACATCCCTCAGGTGCTCTGACTGCCCTGAAGCTGATGAAAGGAAAAAACAGATTCTCCACAGATGGAGATCAAAGCCCGGCAAGACCGGAGCCTCCCTCGGTTTGTAAAAGTCCTCGTGATTCTGCAGGAAGAGGCTCGCTTCACGAGAGGCTAGCGACCTGCCAGAGGCCTGGATCTCTGTTTCTTCAGTCCCTTGAGAAGGACCTGTGAGAGGAGGAAGGTAACATTCCTCCAGAAAGCTCTGCACCATCTTTCAATTCATGCCTTCCTAGCAGGAAAAACCACCTTCCCTTCACAAGAGCAAAGCCTCCCATATCCTGGGTGTCCTCTGTCCACCTGCCACATTCTTGCAAAACCTCCCTTTTGCCTGACCTCCCCCAATGCCATCCCAGAGAGTCAGCCTTCCATCACGACCCCAGCAAGCAGCCCTTTCTACCCAAGGGTCGTATCCCTGTGCTTTAATAAAAACCAACCCCTGCCAGCAGAGCCGTCTCAAGACTTCTTTCTTGACCATCGGCCTTCAACGCTAACCTCTTTCCTACATCAGTCCTGTCTCTTGTAGGGCTCCTGTGGAAACAACCCTGCAACACGGGCCCATTTCTGTCAACTCTTCCAACTCCATCCACCTCACCCACTGCACATTCTGTGTCCTCTGAGGACAGGACCCTTCTGTGATTCTTGCACTCAAACCCTCACATGGCCCCTCTTTAAGTCCTCGACGTGGTTGGTGTTGCACTTCTGAAACTCCCCAGCATCCCATCCTCACTTTCTTTGTCTCTCAGGTTTATCTGGTCCATAGGTTCTCATCACCAATACCCTATAACCGGTTTCTGCTCCTGAGTAAAGGACTCCCTTCCTTTCCTTTCTCATCAAGCTCAAATCTTAACTCGCAGATGTTTGTCTCACAACTTTCAAATTCTTCTTTCCCCTAATGCCTCTCTACCAGTTTCTCTTCTCCCTTTTTCAAGCCGCCCTCCCTCCCTCCCTCCCTCCTTCTCTCCCTTCCTTCCTTCCTTCCCTGCATGATCTTTTCGTTCTTTGTATTCCTTCCTCCCTCCCCCTCTTTCCTTTTCTCCTTCTGTTCTGTTAGTCCCCACACAGCACTTCAGTACTTTTTCACCTAGTGTTCCGGGACTCACTCTGTGTGTACAAGACCCAGGAGCTCACGGCAATACGTTCCCTATTATAAAGGATGAAGGAAGACCCACACAGGGGCATCTCCAAGGTTTGCTTCTCTGCAAGTCAACGGGAAGCTTCAGGGTCATGAACCCTGGCCTTCCACACTAGAGCTCGACACGGGCTACGCTAAGCATTCCCCACAATCCCCTGTCATCCAAGACCCTGAGCATACGGGCTGTCCCACCAGAAACCTGAAGAGTTTCATTTCTCGGCTGAAATGGGCCTCAAGTCAAGCCACCACCTGAGTGTTTGGAAAACTCACTGGCTTCAGCACGACTCACAGGTATATAGTCTTTGAAATGGAAACATCGAAAATTTAATCAGCAGTTGACGTGGGGGTGAGGCTACCATGTAGAAAGATCTATCTGAATTCCGGAAAGGAACTAGGCACGCGACTACAAGTGGCTTGCAGGGGTAGATGCAGCGACCATTCCTGAAGGAAGGGGCTGGAACGTGTTTGTTGAGTCAGGAAGGGAGGAACATGAGTGAGCAATCCTGCCACAGCCCCTCGTGTTCTGGCCATTAGCAGAGGGTTCACACTGCACAGGAACCCGGCCAATGCTGGGGCACAGGATGGAGAGGTCTCACGTCCCTCACCTCACTCCAGGTGTGCTGTGTCCTGGGAAGACAAGCCTTGTATTTGCTGACAATGTGGAAGAGCCTTCAGCCATGTGTCCCTGGTGCCAGGAACATCAGAGCTCATTCATCCTGGATCACAGCACACCCATCTCCCCAGTGTAGGAGAGCCTTTAGTCGGGGCTCTAACCTCGGGAGACACGAGAGAACTCACCCTTCCGAGGAAAGGAGACATGACACACATAGGGGGAACAACCCCAGGGCAGTGCTCACCTCTGTACACAGTAAGACCATTGGAGACGCACCTCAGGGATGGAACGAAGGTAGGAGACCCTTGCTTCAGAGAGCTCTGCTCTTCTTCATGTCCAGGACCTCACACGGGGTAGAAGCCATGTGCTGGGATTGCTGCACAAGAGCTCACAGCAACATGCATCCCTTCGAGGCCATGGGCACGTTCCCACAGACAGAAACCGGTTGAATGTCATCTTCAGGGGAAAGCATTTAGGCCAGCCACACCCTTAGCCAGCATCCGAGGATCCACATCGGCGGCAACCCCGACAAATACGGTCAACGTGGAAGAGCCGTTCGATACAGCTCTCACATTTGGAGACACCAGACAACTCAGAGCGGAGAAACCTGTGTCTGTCATCACTGGGGCCCCGCCTGTACCCAGAGCGCCCACCTTGCTCACCGCCACAGAAATCACACAGTACAAACCCCTTGTCTCCCATTACTGAGGCAGAGCCTTCAGCCAGAAGTGGGCCCTTTCCCAACACCAGAGAACTCACACGGGGAGAGCCACTAGCACAGTATCCTGGTGGGAGAAGCTTCAGGTGGGGCTCAAGCCTGAGGCTCCCGCTACCACCTCAGAGTGTGCTTCATCCCTCACATGGGAGCGAAGGTACAGGCATCCCTGGGACGCCCTGCATCATCGCTGTGGCTGAATGCCGAGGACATCCCATATGGGAATCCCATTCCTCACGGAGCCAACACAGGAAGGACCTGGCAGGATTCGCACACAGGAAAATCCTCCCAGTCTGATGAGCAAAGGAACGGGCTCAGCTATCCCTTCTTCCCTAGCCAGCAATGACACCCTCACACCGAGGAATCACTGATCCCAACGCAATGAGGAAATTCCTCCCCGGACACTCCCATCAGAGAATCACTGGACAAATACCTCCCAAGGAATTCCTCGGGGTGACTCTGAGATACAAACTCAGACACTGCAAACACATACAACAGGGCCCCGTCCTGAGGGATGCGGAATGTGCTATTCTAGTAACCAATAGCTAGAAATCAAGCACATCTGCTCTGATCCAGCAGTACTTGCATAAAGGCCAGTCTCACCGAACAGGCGGGTCTCACAACCGTGCACACTGTGCCAAGTAAGAACGGGGGACGTTTCCTTCATTAGCTCTCACAACAGACACAGGTACTGTCTCTTGCTAGCAAGTGGGGTCACAGGAAATAACACTGCCTGGGATCCATGAGAACATCAAGTCGAGGGTGAACTCAGAATCTCACAACACAAGGCGATCGATGGATGTTCACGAAAACAGGAACCTATCGATGTATATAGATCGCAAGGATGAATGGCCACAATATTCAACAAACACATGGTTTGTGATCTACCTCTCATGTGTCCTTAATTCTACTAATATTGTCCTCACAAAGTGCAAAGGATTTACAAATTAATTACATACTTAGAAATATCTCTATTTACTTCACTTAATGGAGAGTGACAGAGCTAGCGAGGGAGCAAGAACAGTCGGGGTCGAGCAGTGAGGAAGATGGAGAAGGGTGCCCAATACAGGGCTTGATCCCCCAGGATCCAGGGATCCTGACCTCAGCCAAGGGCAGATGCTTACCCAACTGCACCACCTGGGGGCTGGCAAATTAATTTCATCTTATACAAAGGTGTTCTTTGGACGACCTGTTGGGACCAGGGCAGGAAAATCTCGACAGTTCAGCATCAGTCAGTGAGGGCTTCCTCCCCGTCTATGAGAACGTGGGAGACAACGGCTTTTCTCCATCACCAAGAACAGCTACGTATCTCTGGGCCTGAGAGGGTGTACGACCACTGCAGACGTGGAAATACTCCCCGATTCGGAAGATTTTAGAATGGGAGGGGATTCTTACACTCCCTTCCATAAAGACCAAGCCTGTCCAGGAATGCCTGCGAGGTTCTTTCAGTTAAGGGACCAACGTTTGGCTTAGGCTCAGGTTATGATGTCAGGATTATGGGATTGAGCCCTGAGTCAGGCTATGGAAGGCATAGGGAGCGTGCTGAAGGGTCTTTCTCATCCTCTGCAACTCCCACTCCACCCAAAAATGAAAGAGGAGAGAGAGAGAGAGAGAACGTGTGCCGAAGTCCACTCAGACATCCATTTGTAAAGATGCCCAGGATTCCTTGCTCTAGATGAATGGCCCAATGGAGCAAGTGTGGGCAGAACGTCGATTGTCGAGAGAATGTTTATTTATTAAGTTTTATTTTATATAAAAAAATTTATTTTTTATGAAGTCCGTCGAGTGTTTTATTAAGTCAGGCTGCAATAACTTGGGACTCTGCTAAAAGGGGCAACCTAGAGTTCAGAAGTTTTGTGGGCGGCAGGGACTTGCAGAACCTTCTCTATATGTGCCAAGAAGTAATTTTCCCCCACAGCCAACTCTAGACATCCTGGTTAAGGGTACATCTCCAAGTTAATTTACAAGAAGAGGCTATCTCTTCCTCCAGAAGAAAGAGAGAAGGCTGCAAAAGAAAGACACCCAGGTCAAGGCCTGAACCTCAACCCAGGCGGGAGGTTCAGAACCAAGACAACTTACCACTGCGATGCACGTGCACCAGGGAGATGACAGTGGTCACACTCCTCAACGTGCTGCACTTCCATCTGCACTGAAGAGACAGAGGCCAGACACTTAGGATGTTGCCCAGGAGGCCACGTCCCCTGAACCTCAAAGCACCACCTATAAAAACAAGGAGAGCATTCAGTCGAGGTCTCAGGACCCACACATGGGGAGACACGGAGTCACCCATGACGGAAAGCAGGCCCCTCCCTCCCATTAGGGAGTGCAGGCTCAAAGAGGCCAAAACCACAGGGCCCTGCCATCTGTCAAAGTCTTAGCATAGATGCTGGAAGACTTTTCCCTAATACATGCTTAGAGATTAGGCTGCCAGGAGTTCCATGAGGCTGAAATGGGCCTCTGGCCTTTCCTTGCTAAGACGTGCCTCTCACGGACCCTGAAATTCAACAAGAAAAAGAAAAAAGGAAAAAAAAAAAAAAACCACCACCACCTTCCCCTTCCCCAACACCCTTCCACTTCAGAGTTGTGGCTATGGCAGAGTTCACACTGTGCGCATTTTGCCTGGATAAACTCCAACCCTCCAATAAAGCACAGAGCATAGAGCCAGGCTTGGACACCCCGGCGACCTGGCTGGCTGCCGTGGCTGCCTGGGCCTGCCAGCCTCCCTCCTTCCCTCCCTGACTCCAGTCCTTTCCTATGAGCATCTTCCTGGGCCCTGGGTCTCTGGCTCTACCCCAGATGCCCCGGGCCCCAAGACATGAAAGAGCCCATCAATAGATGAATGGATATAAGAGACATGGTGTGTGCATATATAATATATATACACATATATATATACATATATATATATGTATATATATAGATATCTAATAGAATAGTACTTAGCCAGAGAAAAGAATGAAATCTTAACATTTGCAACAACATGGATAAATCTAGAGGGTATAATACTAAATGAAATAGGTCAAAGAAAGACAAATATCCTATGGTTTCAATCATATGTGAAAGTTAAGAAACAAAACAAAGCATAAAAGAGACCCAAAAAAAGAGACTCACAAATATAGAGAACAAACTGGTAGATTACTAGAGGAAAGGTGGGTGGAAAGAGGGCATGAGACAATGAGGGTGTGTCATTTAAAAGGAAAAACAAAACTCTATCTGAAGTCAATATTATTGTCTATGTAGAAAATCTCAAATATCTAATAAAAAGAAAAAAAAATCTATTGGAAGTAATGAGGAAATACCAAAACATCATAGGATATAAGGTCAATATAAAAAAGTCAACTATTTTCCTATATCTGAATAAAGAACTGAATTCCAAATTTTCAAATAAAAAAAATACCATTTAAAATACACCCCTAAAAAGGGTACTCAAGTATAAAATCTAACACAATACATATATACAGGAAGACAAAATTGATGGAAGAAATCAAAGATCTAAATAAATGGAGAGAGAGCTCGTATTCATCGGTAGCAAGACTCAATATGGCTAAGACGTCAATTCTTTCCAACTTAATCGATAAATTCAATGAAATCCAAATAAAACCTCACAGTTATTTTGCAGATACTGACAAGAAGATTCTGAAGTGGACACAGAAAGGCAAAAGATCTAGAAGAGCCAACACACTGGACACCTGGGTGGCTCAGGTAGTTGAGCATTTGCCTTCAGCTCAGGTCATGATCCCAGAGTCCTAGGAAGAAGTCCCCAGTCAGGCTCCTTGTTCAGAGGGGAGCCTGCTTCTCCCTCTGCCCTCTCTGCCTGTGACATCCCCTGTTTCTGCTCTCTCTCTGCCAAATAAATAACATCTTTAAAAAGGTTTAAAAAAAAAAAAAAAGAATAGCCAACACAATGTGGAAGAAAAATGAGAATTCACCTCACCTGGTCTTGAGACTTACTATAAAGCTACTAGCCACCAAGACAGTGTGTTAGTGCTGAGAGAGACACACAGATGAACAGAACAGATTACAAGGACCGGGAATAGAGCTACCAAAATAAAGGCAAACATTTTTTGACAAAGGCACAAAGGGAATTAAAGGAGAAAAGACAGTCTTTCAAAAAATGGTGCTCGAACAACCAAACACTCATGCAAAAGAAATGAAACTAGACACAGACCGTACATAAGTATTAACTAAAAATGAATCAGAGATCTAAATGTAAAAATGCAAGAATAAAGAATACAGGAGAAAAATCTCTAGGACACTGGATTGGGTGATGAGTTTTTAGATACAACACAACAAAAGCATATTCCATGGGGAAAAACATGCGTTGGCTAATATTAAAAATAAAGTCTTCTGCTCTGTGAAAGACATTTTTAGGGAAATGAAAGGATAAGGCACAGACAGGGAGAAAATATTTGGAACATAGGTATCTAATAAAGGCTTTGTGTCCAACATCACAAAAGAGCTCTTAAAGCTTCAATAATAAGAAAATAATAATAAGAAAACAAATGACCAAATGAAAAATATGCAAAAGATTTGAACAAACTCTTCACCAAAGATATAAGGATAGCAAATAAATACATGAACAGATAGATGCTCCACATCACCTCAGTGGGAATATGCAGACAACATGACACAGGTACTGGAATGGTTACATCAAAAATAATAACAGTGCCAATTTCAGGTCCAGAATCAGAACAAGATTCTGATTCATAGTTGGTAGGAACAAAAACTGATAGAGCAACTTTGTAAAAATAGTTTGGCAATTTCTTGCGAAGCTAAACATACATATATACATAACCAACACAGCAATTTCACATCCTATGTTTTTGAAAACTTATGTTTTAAAACCTACATGTGAATATCTCTAGCACCTTAATTCAAATGGTCCCAAACTGGGAGAATCAAGCATCCATGGGTTAACCACTCTGAAATCATGTATGCAACTCTGAAATCATGTATGTGTATTCTGGAATTGAACTATCCAATAAATGAAATTCTGATGTTAGCTGGATTCTCACTGTTAGTGCAGGAGATTACAGACAAGCAAGGAGAGAAGGTTAGAAGATTAGAATGTTCCATCTGGTAATGCTTACAAGAGGAGACAACAGTGTGAATACTTAGCTTACTATACATACAGATGGTTACATATTAAATAGTTATAGACATGTGTATATACATGAGTGAGTATACACATATTCCCTGTTCAGTTAGGTGAGAGGGTCTTTGAGCAACGACTTAACACTCACAACAGACACACCTAGTCCCCCAATCCTGGTTTCTCATACTATGCTCCAATGAAAAAAACCAGAACTACTTAGGGGGCAAAAATGGCTAATTCTAGGGCAAGAAAGACATAAGATGCACCTGGAAAATCTACTGCCACAGAGTAAGGTAGAAATATTCAAACAATAACCGGGTATGTCAATAGACACAGGAAGCGACAGAAGGGGCTTTTTAAAAAATTTATTTACTTGTTTTTGAGAAGGAAAAGGAGAGAAAGCATAAGCAGCAGGGAGGAGCACAGGGAGAGAGAGAGAATTTCTATTTATTTATTTATTTATTTGACAGACAGAGATCACAAGTAGGCAGATAGGCAGGCAGAGAGAGAGGGTGAAGCAGGGTCCCTGCTGAGCAGAGAGGCCAATGTGGGGCTCCATCCCACAACCCCGGCACCACGACCTGAGGTGAAGGCCGAGGTTTTCACCCACTGAGCCACCCAGGCACCCCGAGAGAGAGAATTTCAAGCAGGCCCCACACTCAGCAAAGAGCCCAACCTAGGGATGGATCGCAGGACCCTGAGATCATGACCTGAGCCGAAATCAAGAGTCAGACACTCAACCAACTCAGCCACCCACGTGCCACTAGAAGATGCTTTTACTAACCAACCTGGAACAACTTGAGCAACAAAAGGAACAAGGTATCATTGTACTAGAATCAAAATATAAAATAACTAGCCATGAATTCGTGCTGATATAAATGGATTAGTAAATAGGAGAGAACAGAAAAATCTTCTATGCAGAATTCCTGATAATTTATGTATATAATTATATAGCTACTCCAACAGGAAGGAGGTATAGTGTAAGTGGTAAAGTGTAATTGTCCACTTCCTTCCAAGGAGTACAGTATGAGGACAGAGAAAACAAAGTAATAAGTCATGTCCAGAGCACTAACCCTTGATATGGTAAGACCAAAGGACATTTTATCTCTGTGGTCTTCCTCCAAGAAACCCATAACCTCAGTCTAATCATGAAAACAGCAGACAATTCCCAGTTGAGGGACATTCTACAAAACACCTAACTGTACTCCTCAAAACTGCCCTGGTTATCAAAAACAAGGGAAGTCTGAGAAATTGTCACAGCCAAGGGGAGCCTAAAGAAATGACTAAGTGAAAGGTGGCATTCTGAAACAGAATACCTGCATGGGGGAGAAAACACCAGGGTCAACTATCAAAAGACAAATGACATCCCATGAAATAATAGTTTACAACCCATATAATGGACAAGCACTAGTATCCCTAATCTATAAAGAGCTAGACACTGAAGAAGAAAAAAAACAAAAAAAGCCACAAACCTAAGAGCAAAATTGGCAAAAGATATGAAGAGGGTTCACAGAAACGTAAATACACCTTTCAGATACATGAAAAAATACTTAACCTCACTCATAGTTAAGAAGCTTGCAGAGATAAACTTCATAAAATACCATGTTTCTCTTTCCACGGCCAAAATTCCAGAAGTTGAACCACATGTTCTATGGGTGAAGCTGTGGACAAACAAGCATGGATGCGGTGTCGATGGGAGTGACACAAAATGGTACCACAATCCTGAATGATCGAGTTATCAATTCTATGCACCCGTTGACCTGGCAGCGCACTTCTAGGAATTTATCAGATAGAAAAAACCTATATGTACAAGGTCATTCACTAGAACATGGTTTGTAATAGCAAAAGGTTTAAAATAATGCATAACTAATAATAACCAGTTAACTAACTATGGAACGTCCATGCTTGAATTACTGTCAGCTATAACAAAGAAACAATACATGTTCTGTTTAGATACAGATGTCTGGGACAGGCTTTTAAGAAGTGAAAAAAAAGCAAAGAAAGAACAGAAAATCATGTATAAACTCCTTACTCAAAGTGTGGCTCCCTGAGCAGCAGAGTCTGCTTCACCTGGGAGCTTTTTAAAAATGCAAAACCCAGGGCCCCCACCAGATCCACTAAATCAACATCTGCATTTTAACAGGATGCCAGCGGTGTACAGCTGCATCTAAGTTCGGAAAGCCCTAAAGATGATGGATTCCCTTCTAAATAAAAGTAGGGGGCATACAAGAGTATCTTTTACCTGAAAAAAGCAGCACCGGTAGGACAAACAAGACAGACAGATATCTACAGCAGGAGGACCATAACTCCAGTTTGTCTGGGACTGTCCCAATATAGCCAGTTGTCCCATTATAACTTTATGGAACCTCTTTCATTCTCAGTGGAAGTGTCTCAGTTGCGATGAAAAATGTCACCCTTCCTAGAGGGAACATCACTTAACCTTTAACCATGTTATTACTAATTCAAAAGTATTTTATTAAAAAGACAGAGAGAGAGAGAGAGAGAGAAGACCAGTCAGGAAAAAACACAGACTGAAGAAAAGCAGTGAGCCAAGGATGGTTGAGCAACAAACCCAAGGAGAGGCAACGTCTGGGGCAAAAGGGAAAGACAACTTTGTGAGGAACAGTAAGGAGATGTATCAGAGTTAAGAAAGGAAAGCTAGGGACGCCTCGGTGGCTCAGTTGGTTGGACGACTGCCTTCGGCTCAGGTCATGATCCCGGAGTCCCGGGATCGAGTCCCGCATCGGGCTCCCAGCTCCATGGGGAGTCTGCTTCGCTCTCTGACCTTCTCCTCGCTCATGCTCTCTCTCACTGTTTCTCTCTCAAATAAATAAATAAAATCTTTAAAAAAAAAAAAAAGAAAGGAAAGCTAGCAGGCAGGTGTCAGAAACAACAGAGACTGAGGGATATGCTGCAGGATGGTCAAGTAAGACAAAGCCAAAAGCTGGATTTGACTACAATTTGGTAGCCTTTTCCAGAGCTGACTCAGGTGAATGTCAAAGAAGCAAGAATGCATTCATGAAGTTGAAATATGAATGAGAAATGCAGAAACCAAAGCCGGAACAGTCAGCTATTCAAGCTAGAGATGTGAACAAGCGGACACAAACGCTTAGGGAGAGTCATCTGGAGGACGCGTGGTCCCTCCATTCCACCAGATCTTCAAAGTCCTATTCCTGGATCAAGCAGGACCATGAGAGAGCTGTCCACTCAGACCTCATTGTTCGGTCCCCTGAAAAGCATCCATACACTTCTAGCACAATGCTGTGTCTACCAGATATGATTATAGGCAATTTCAGTGTTGTTATTAGAAAAATCAAAGGAAGTTTTACAACTTGCACAACTCTGTGAAATTAAGAGTCCTGCTTCTCATTCTACCAACTGTTCTTTGAATTTGCTTGATATACTTGATATACTTCCCTTCAAGTAATTCTTGCCTATTTCTATCTTTTCGGTTTTATTTTTAAGATTTTATTTATTCATTTGACAGACAGAGATCACAAGTAGGCAGAGAGGCAGGCACAGAGAGAGAGGGAAGCAGGCTCCCTGCTGAGCAGAGAGCTCGATGTGGAGCTCGATCCCAGGACCCTGGGATCATGACCTGAGCCAAAGGCAGGGGCTTTAACCCACTGAGCCACCCAGGAGCCCCTCTATTTTTTTGTTTTAAAAATATAAATCCTTTCAAATTTTAGAAAACTCATTTTAAAACAATGTGGAATCAGGTAACGTGATGCCGCCAGCTTTATTTTTGTTTTTCAACATTTCCTTAGTGATTCAGGGTCTCTTCTGATTCCATACAAATTTTAGGATTAGTTGCTCCAGCTCTTTGAAGAATACCAGTGGAATTTTTATCGGAATGGCATTAAAAGTATATATTGCTCTAGGCAGTAGAGACATTTTAACAATGTTTATTCTTCCGATCCAAGAGCATGAAATGGTCTTCCATCTTTTTGTGTCTTCTTAAATTTCTTTCATGAGTGTTCTGTAGTTCCTCGAGTACAGATCCTTTACCTCTTTGGTTAGGTTTATTCCCAGGTATCTTATGGTTCTTGGTGCTATCGTAAATGGAATCGATTCTCTAATTTCCCTTTCTGTAATTTCATTGTTAGTGTATAAGAAAGCCACTGATTTCTGCACATTGACTTTGTATGCTGACACGTTGCTGAATTGCTCTATGAGTTCTAGTAGTTTGGGGGTGGAATCTTTTGGGTTTACCATATAAAGAATCATGTCATCTGCGAAGAGCGAGAGTTTGACTTCTTCATGACCAATTTGGATACCTTTTATTTCTCTTTGTTGTCTGATTGCTGTTGCTAGGACTTCTAATACTATGTTGAACAAGAGTGGTGAAAGTGGGCATCCTTGTCTTGTTCCTGATCTCAACGGGAAGGCTGCATGGTACTAGCATAAAAACAGACACATAGACTGTGGAACAGAGTAGAGAGCCCAGCTACGGACCCTCAATTCTATGGTCAATTAATCTTCGACAAAACAGGAAAAAATATACAGTGGAAAAAAGACAGTCTCTTCAATAAATGGTGCTGGGAAAACTGGACAGCTATATGTAGAAGAATAAAATGCGACCATTCTCTTACACTGTACACAAAGATAAACTCAAAATGGATAAAAGACCTCAACGTGAAACAGGAATCCATCAGAATCCTAGAGGAGAACATAGGCAGTAATCTCTTCGGTATCAGCCACAGCAACTTCTTTCAAGATAGGTCTCCAAAGGCAAAGGAAACTAAAGCGAAAATAAACTTTTGGGACTTCATCAAAATCAAAAGCTTCTGCACAGCAAAGGAAACAGTCAAAAAAACAAAGAGGCAACCCACGGAATGGGAGAAGATATTTGCAAATGACAGTACAGACAAAAGGTTGATATCCAGGATCTATAATGAACTCCTCAAACTCAACACACACGAAACAGGCAAACATATCAAAAAATGGGAAGAAGATATGAACAGACACTTCTCCAATCAAGACATACAAATGGCTATCAGACACATGAAAAAATGTTCATCATCATTAGCCCTCAGGGAGATCCAAATTAAAACCCCATTGAGATATCACCTTACACCAGTTAGAATAGCCAAAATTAACAAAACAGGAAACAACATGTGTTGGAGAGGATGTGGAGAAAGGGGAACAAACCCTCTTCCACTGTTGGTGGGAATGCAAGTTGGTGCAGCCTCTTTGGAGAACAGTGTGGAGATTCCTCATGAAATTAAAAATAGAACTTCCCTATGACCCTGCAATTGCACTCCTGGGTATTTACCCCAAGGATACAGATGTCGTGAAAAGAAGGGCCATCTGTACCCCAATGTTTATAGCAGCAAGGGCCACGGTCGCCAAACTGTGGAAAGAACCAAGATGCCCCTCAACGGACGAATGGATAAGGAACATGTGGTCCATATACCCTATGGAGTATTATGCCTCCATCAGAAAGAATGAATACCCAACTTTTGTAGCAACATGGACGGGACTGGAAGAGATTATGCTGAGTGAAAAAAGTCAAGCAGAGAGAGTCAACTATCATATGGTTTCACTTATTTGTGGAGCATAACAAATATCATGGAGGAAAAGGGGTGTTAGGAGAAGGGAGTTGGAATAAATTGGAAGGGGAGATGGATCATGAGAGACTACGGACTCTGAAAAACAATCTGAGGGGTTTGAAGTGGCGGGGGGGTGGGAGGATGGGGTACCAGGTGGTGGGTATTATAGAGGGCACGGATTGCATGGAACACTGGGTGTGGTGAAAAAATAATGAATACTGTTTTTCTGAAAATAAATAAATTGAAAAAAATTTTTTTAAAATAAATAAAAAATAAAACCCTGTCACAGACCCCCCCCCAAAATAAATAAATAAATAATGAATAAATAAATAAAACAAAGTGGAAATAAACAAACAAAAAGCTCACCTGGGATGTGTTCATTTTCTGCTCTGAGTCGAGGAGGGAGAGCTGAGGAAGAAGGAAGGAAGAAGGAAGTTAGAAGAGACTTGGCCTGCCTTGCAGTTCCTGGATTTACCTGCCTACACAGCTCCACATACAAGATACTTACGTGTCCATGTGTGGCTCCGATAGATGTTGAGCTTAGACATGATACTCTTCACTGAGTGAATGTAAACATTTATTCCTCCTGGATTTATTATCAATTTAGGTTCTGTGACACAGAAAAATTAAAAACATGAGAAGATGAGTTGAACATTTACCAGTAACCTAAAGGAGGAAACACTATGGCTTTTTCAGAACTGATGTGGGAAAAATTAAAAATTAAAAATCTCAAGCCACATTGTTAATCTGTTTTCCTGTGAACACTATTAATCTCCTGAGGTCAGAAAATCCAAGAAACTCTGGAAAAAAGAGATGGGGGTGTTGAAGGCAAGATAAAAAAATAAATGTTTAATGTTGGTTTCTTACAACTTTCAAAAGGTCATTAAATAAGAAACTATCTTTGACTTAATTAAACAATCTATGACTTAACCCACTGAGCCACCCAAGAATTCCTGGAGAGACTTTGTGAAACAGTCTCGTATAAATAGAGGAGTTTTCCAGAGTAGCAGATAGTGAAATGAACATTTCAGTCTCCTAGGTGCCCTCAGGAGTCTCCTTTTCTGAATATTCAAAAATGCAGGTAGTTAACATACAGCGCAGTATTGCATTCTGCAGTACAACTCGGGGACTCATCACTTCTCTCCACCACTCAGTGCTGACCACAAGAAGTGCCTTTCTCAATGTCTATCATCTAACGACTCCTCTCCAACCCATTTCCCTCCATGACCCCACAGTGTGCAGGGATGCCTTCACCCTCAGAGTTCTGTCATGAGCCATCGCCACGGTGACCTGATGACACGCATCCATCCTTCCATTTCAACTGTCACTCTGTGAGCCGAGGCCGTGGCGGTTTGGTGAGCGGCTGTAGAGGTCCCCACGATGGGGAATCTTAACTGCTGTTGTATAGGTATGTGCCTATCGATTTTCTCAATTCTCTTCTCTCGAGCTGGTTGCCTCCCTTTCACAGAGACAGGCTTCTTCCCTTTGGCTTTTCCTCTCCACTCTGTGATTCCTCCACCCGGTTGGATGCCTGTGCTTGTTCGTTTGTCTGGGTGATTTGGTTAGGATTTCGTGGGGAAGCTGACATCCTTAAAGTACTTCTATGTTCAGAAAACCGTACTCTTTCTGAATACCCATTTCGGACACAGTCCTAAAGGGACAACACACAGGTCACACGCCACACTGCTGTCCCCGGATCAGGAGAACCTTGGTGCGACCCAGGCACCACATTTGAGGGGGAGGAATTGCCAGTCACCTCTTCCCAATGGACACGACAAAATCGGAGAGGAAGGGTCAGCGGTCGAAATGCAGCTGTTTTTAGAAGGAGAGACACTGGAAGACAGCGGGGTGGTCTCATGGGTTGATATGCAGGGTTTCACGGGCCGTCTGCTTGATGCCGGGGAGTGCACGGGAACAGGCTGTGCCACCGGGTGGGTGGACAGAACACACAGCAGTTGCACAGTGGACTGTCTGCTGGTCTCAAAGGTACTGCTGGGCTGGGTTCTCCAGGCCCGGCCTAGGGAGGGAGACAGGAGACTGTCCGCTAAACCTACAGTCTCCAGAGGGGATCAAGAGACCTGAGAGTAGACAGGGGATGCTGGCAAAAATGAGAGAGTAGGGAGGGACTCACGCCAGCCAGGGTAGCCTCACTTCCATCCAGGCTCCTCAGAGCAGTCCGCATGGCAAGAGCGGGCCCCTCAGCATCATCTATCTCCTTCCTGAAACCAACCACCCCACATGGCCAGCACACACGGCCACCTCCATATTCGTTTGTACCATCGACTGCTCCTCGGGACTGGCGAGCTCAAGGCAAGCGTGTTCTTGGTGGGGTCAAAGTGTGACCTTTGGGAGCGGAAGGCAAGCGAGTTCTCGGCGGGGTCCTATGTGACCATTGGGAGTATGAATCACCTTGGGAGCCAAGCAGAACCCCAGGAGCCGTGGGCTGCAACTGGCCTTCAGGACAGCCTTGGGCGACTGGGCTGACCTTGCAGAGAGGTGAGGGAACGTGGCCCATGCAACCCGTTCCTGGTCCTTCACTAGGGCCCCACTGGGCAGAAACCGCCACATAGTTGATGTCAGGGCCCCAAACACAGAGGTGAGTGAGGACTGAGGCTGGTCTCGTGGCCCTCACTCTCCCCTACAGAAACACTGGCACAGAGGAATTTCAGATTGTGAGGGCAGCTCTTGGTTCAGGGCTTCAGGACCTTTCCTCAGGGGCCGTGGGTTGGTGTCAGGGGCTGGGGGATCTCCGGCCACAGGGAAACAACAACATTCCTGTCCCAGATCAATCCTTCATCAGGGCCCTCCACTGTCCTCCACTGTGGCTTCAACCACAGCCAGCCGTCTAGCTGAGTCCCTAGGCGGTCCCTTCCTCAACACCTGCCGAGTGGCTGGGCAGCATCCCATACTCCCCTAGGGCCCAGGTGCTCCTTGGACTCAATCACTTTGGACACCATAGCGGCACACTAACGTCTAGGCCGGAGGGCAAGGAAGCGGGCACAGAGGGTTCTGGGGAACACTCTAGGGTAGGTGTGGCTGCTCAATGGATGTGAACCCAGGCCATCACGCGTGCTCACGGCGATCTGTTGCGTTTCTGTCCTGTCTCTGCTCCATACAAGCCGTTGCCCACAGAACCTGTGGGTGTGGGAGGGGGCGGAATTCAGAGCACAGCACACGGTGACCCCTTCCTAAGTCTCACCTGGAGGGAGGAATGCCTGCTGGGCACCTGGCGAGTAGGGGCAGGAGACGGATGGACTATAAGGAAAGGATGTCCAATCCCCCTACGGGCTTCTGACGACAAGGTGCCAACACTGCTCTCTATTTCTGTGCATCTCCCAGAAATCTGTGGGGAGTGTCTCCTCAAGGATGTGGAGCCGCCCCCAACCACGCTGGCCCCTCCACGACGACCCAAGAAGAGAGTCCGGTTCTCCCTCCATGATGAGGTCTACACCATCAAGGACACCAAAGAAGGTAGGTACCTTGGGGACTGACTCATTACGTCGATCAGAGATGCATTGTTTCGTCCAGTAGCACAGACATAACCGAAGCTTTTAAAACTGCTGAGACACATTGTCCTCTGATTTCACTGGTAGCCACTTGCCTCTATGCTGTCCGTCCATCCCCTTTTTTTAAGTCCACAAGTCACAATGAGATCCTCGTTCAAACTGGATCCAAGGGGCACAGGAAAAAAGTGTCTACTAGCTGAAGGGATAGATCTTAGGTCTTTCTGGAGCACACAGGTCCCTACAGGTCTCCCCTAAGAAACATGGTTCTTAGATGTGTAGGAAGGAAGAGACTACGTTTTCCGCCAGGAATGCTGAATAGAAAAATGGAACAGAATACGACAGGAGGTTTCACGATGGCCACCCTCCACTTCCGCCCATTAGCCACATCTTGCATGGGTGTGCTACATGTCTTCAAAGAAACAAAACCACCTCACCACATTTGGGGAACTCAAATACCCAGTACATTCCACGTGGTTACCGTTCTACAAATGGGGCCAATGCATTTGGTGACGTCTTCTCATTCTGGAAACACAGAAATCTGCACACTAAAGTCTCACACAGCTGGGTTCCCAATAGCCCCAGACAGGCACGGCCCCCAAATCCATCATGGGAGGAAAGAATACATTCCATGGCATCCATACACATCATGGAGTACAATTCAGGTGTAAGAAGAAACAAACGTTTCCAAGATTTTATGAAACAGATGGACACTGGAAACCTAACACGCATTTTGAAAGCAAGCACACAAGGAAAGAGGCACATTACACGATCCCGGGCTTTGAGGACACTCGAATAGGGACATTCGTAGACCCAGAAAGTGGAAGGGACGGTGCAGGGAGGAAAGGGGGAGGGCCAGTCATGTCACGGGTACAGAGGTTCCATGAGATAGGATGGCAACGTTTTCCCCGTAGATGGCAGTGCAGTCTACAAAGCATCACGGATGTCAGCAGTGTCACTGAACAGATGCATACTAACAAGTACAACCGTCCCCAGGACTTGGATTCCGTCACCGAAAAACCCACTCCTCCAAGGCACGATAGAGGACCGATAGGGTCACACAGCAGAGGTGCACGGAGGACAGCTGAACAGGCCCCATGACCAGCTGAAGAAGTGGCAATCTGGCTTGGCTTCACAGTGGGCAGGAGGGCTCAGGGGACTATGCCCTGAAACCCAGAGTGTCTTGAGTGTTTCCCAAACAGACGCTGATGAGTTCCCACTGATGACATCCCCTCTGTTGGAAAGCCAAGGCCCCATTTCCCTTTTGCATCCTGCTCCCCTCCTCTGTGTTTCTGTATACACCACTGTGTACTGTGTCCACCACTGTTGGCCCACTGGCAAGTTAGGCCTTGCTTGGTCACCCTTCACGTCCATTCCCTCTGGCCCTGCATCCACATCCAGCAGACTTAACTCCCCAAGTCATTCCTGAGTAGTGCAGCCAATGTCCTGACAGCTCCTCTCTGTTCTCCTAGACCGGGTGGAGGGACAGTCCAAGAACCTTCCTAGGGGCTGGAAAAAGGAAGGTCGCCTAACTCTCCCTGAGGTAAGCTCACCTCTCTTTCTCAGAGACAGAAATGGTGCTTCCTTGATTTCTTCCATCAGTGGAGTTTGATGAACATCGGGCACTTTACCTCCCAGGGGAAGGGGACAGCAGCCTCCCCTCCTAGAAGAATGCTGGGTCTGACCTCTTATGCACAGTGGACCCAAAAAGGGTGATGACACAGGACAGCCTCAGTTAAAAACTCTAGGTTTCTCCTTGAAAGAGAACGTTCTGTCTGTTGATCAGAATGGACTTCGGAAATTGAATGATGCTCCAGCATCATTCAAACGGTCCTCCTGAACTCGGGTGGGGGGACATGGACTCAACCATGGGACCTCATCCAACTAACTGCCTGAAGTCCTCCCCAAACCAAAGAGCTGGCCCAACAGCAGACAGGATGCTGGGATCCTCACTGTGTTTCCTTTTCCCCAATCGCAGGTGGACGCTGGGAGCAAAGACCGCTGTACGTATTTAAGAGCATCAGGCTCTGGGAGGAAATCTAGAGTACAAAGATCCTGCCCCCTGATTCTGGGTTCCAACAAGGAACGGGTGTTGGGGGATACTGACTGAGACTGTCCGGTGAGGCACGGTCACCACGTCGAACAGGGTCTGGAAGAACTCGTACATAGGGAAGGGCTGATCTGTGTGCACGTGGGATGAAGGCCCTGTGTGCGTGGGGGTGTGCGTGGGGGTGTGCAGGTGTGTGTGTGTGTGTCCCCATGCGTTATGCTTGTGAACATGATTGTGTGCCTTTCCTAGGAGATCTTTATCACACTTCCACCACAATCACAGTGTCACCCTTCCAAAACACTCTCATCACCCTGGCACACTTTACATACTCCTTCCCCTACTCACCACAGCTGTACCTGGAGGACATTTCCCTTTGATTTCCTGAGACGGGCATAGTGCAGAGATGAAGGGACCAAACCCTTGACCTCCTACTTGGAAAGCCAAGATTGGAGCTCAGGTTCCAATCTGAAAGTTGCTCTGGCCTACGCACCTGTGTTAGTCCCTCAGCCAGGGGGTCATGATGTACCATGGGTGCTAGCTATCAAAGGGCCATAAGCATCTGTGCACACAGCCAAATACCTAGATTCTATGATGGTCCCCCACAGGACCCAACATGACACAGTGGCTTCCATGGACAAGAAGCCAGGGCAAGCTTAGAAGCCCACATTAAAGATTACAGCCTGGTCCCTGGAGTCAAGTGCACAGAGAAAAGCCACATCCTCGTGCTCAAGCCCACATGGCTGGAAAGCGTGTGGACCCATGGAGGACAGAACAGGGCAACATCATTCATAGCCGGTCTCAGTGTGTACACACGACCAACCAATGGCAGAAAAGCATCACGGAGGGAACCTACTGTACTTGATAACATTTCCCTAAGCCTCAGGAAGGTTCAGATTCTCTAAGCACACACTCAAATACCACTGGCCAATAGGAAAACAAGGTCAAGCTTGGGTGGAAGCGTTGGACCCAACATCCCCGGAGCAAATCTCCTGCAAAGCAGGCCGACAGCCTATCAACACACACTCCAACAAGACTCCTCTGTGTAAGCAACTTTCCACTGGTCAGAACACCTGGGAGGGTTCGGACAGCCACTGTCTTCAGGGGAAACACACACACACACACACACACACACACACACACACACGGGACCGCTCAAGAACAGTAGAAGGAATCTATCACACTCATCGACGGTGCCAGCTGTTTACGGAAGTACGATGTCCGTGCTCTCCAGTGTTGCACATGGGATTTTCTGAAGACAAAGAAAGGATGAGTGAAGCAAACTACTAGGCTCCTTTCCTGAGGGTTGAATGCAGCCTGGCAAGTGAGGCTGCTTTTTATGCCGTGCAAAATCTTACAGAGACGTGATGCATATAGTCGCAGCAGGTGGGGATCTTGGGCCCAGAGCTGATGTCCAAAGAAGCAGCGTGGGACGTCTTAGTGGCACGTCAGTCAGGAGAGGTTATGGGACTCGGTCCTCACACAGAAGCCAGCTTAGGCTTCACATGTCCTGGACTGGCTATTTGGCTTTGATCGGGCTCGCTTTAGCTAGAAAGACAAGAACCCTCTTCGCATTTCCTCCCTGCTCCTCTCCCGTCCCTTCCCCTCTGCACCAGGACAAGGCCCGGCAGCAGTGCGGCCCGTACCTCCTACGCGCCCGCACGCGCACACTCCCCTCCCCTGTCCTCATCCATCCAAAATCCCCGCCTACTTCCTGAGCAGCCTCACCAGTGTCCTCACAGTGCCTCTGTATCCTCCTAGCTCTCCACGATGACCTGATGGAAGAGCTACTACCCACTTTGAGGGCCGAGGAGGAAACTCCGACACTCCCTCAGGTAAACTCATTGTTCCTCAACTTTTTATTTATTTAAAAGACAGAAAGTCAGAGAAGGGGAGAGAGAGACAGACAAACAGACCAATGCGCACGAGAGCGCAAGCAGGGGGAGTAGCAGAGAGAGAGGAAGAAGCAGGCTCCCCTTTCAAGCAGGGTGCCCAATGTGGGCCTCCATCCCAGGACCCTTGGATCAGGTCCTGAGCTGAAGGCAGAAGCTTCAATGTATGAGCTGCTTGGTCACCTCGTTAAAGTCATTTTGTGCTTCTGAGGGACAACCAGTGTTTCATTTCTTTTTCCACAAACATCTGAGCATGGACATGCCAGAGGGGAGAGACAATGTCCTTGGTGCTGAGAGCCTGCCGTGTGTTTATACCATTAATGGACAGCAAATTGAGATGGGCACTGAGAAAACATCGCCATCATTGCTTAGGCAATGGATGGTTGTGAGCATTTTCCACCAGGTCATTCTGTCTAAGGGAAATGGCTTTGGAATGAGTTGCTGAAGAAAATGGACGGGGGAGTTTTGACATAACAAGCCAGAGCCTTTTGGAGAGGTCATTTCCTCCTCCTCTGGATCATAGATGCATATGACCGCACCCAATCTAGCTTGCTTACGACACACACCAAGGGCACAGAGATGTGTGCACACGGTGTGCACAGGGTGCTGGGATCCTCACTGGGTTTCCCTTTCTCCAGCTGCAGGAGGCGGTCACCGGATATGGCCCATATGCCTATTCCCCCATCACTCCCTTTAGGGAGACAGATGTAGCTGAAGATCAAGGTAGGGCTTTCTCTCCTCCTTTGGTCTGGAGAGCTTCCCCCCCTTCTGAGTTCCTCCCGGGAACGGAAGCTGGGGCGGACTGAATAAACGGAGTGTCCTGCAGAAAACCAGGACCCTGTGCTACAGTCCCTGCAAACCAGTAGGTCATTCGGGCGGTGTGCTTGGTGCATCTGAGGGTTGGGGCTTGTTTTCGCGTGGGTCGATGCGACGGGACCAGACATGTGGGTGTGTGGACTGCGTGCATTTCACCAGAAGACATCTCCCGCTGAATGGACTTGAGGGCACGGGTCAAAGTTTCAGAGCCAAACCTCCTTCATCCCCGCTGCACACACCCTGCTAGGACACCACATTCCTCGCTGACCCCAGATCCACCTGGAGGGCTGCTCAGGATTCCCTTTCCTCAGACAGGGATGGGGAGAAAGGAAGGGGCCCACATCTGTCCTAGCTCGGGACGTTTCTCAGACAGGGTCAAAACACAAAGGAATCAGAAGCTACTTTAGTCGACCCAAACATCACCACCAGCATTACAAAAACGCTCCCATCTTGAATGCACAGAGGGAAGGCTCACTGGCAAATGGCAATAGCCAGGAAAGCTTCATCATTAGCTCGGGGCCTGATCCGACTTCCTGACAATCTGCTACATGGCCAGGTTAGAGAGTGCCCTTCTCTCGCCCGGCCTCCGCTCTCTCGTGAACTTGCCGGGTCCTGACTGGGGGAGGTGGGTCCCGGGAAACTGGGTCCCGCGGACTCCAAGGACACACCCACATGCCACAGGAAAGGAAGACGGGGAAGAATCAGCACCTTGTGGATGGGGACTCTGTTGGAATGGTCAGCTGTCAGTACGTAGAAATCCTGGGTCTTTGGTTTTCCTGACCCTACATGACTCAGGGACAAATAGAAACCTCTAGGGTACTTGTGCTTGCATTGAATGCAACCCTGCCACACAGCATTCTTCTGCAGAAATACAATCTCCTAGTAGAGGTGAGAGATAGGTGGAAGCGGCCAGGAATCGGTCTTGACAATCACCACGACACAGTCGCTGGTTGGAGGAGCTTGCCCGTCAGTACAACGGAACGTGTGTCTTAGTGTTTACCCACTTTCGGCTTGAAGAGGTCACCCTGATTCCATTCCCTGTAGCTCGAGTTCAGAGTCAGTATTTCTCCCTCCGTTCCTGCTCCTTGCCGTGACCTCTCTCGATGCAGCAGCAGCTTACTCAGTCCATACCTACGCAACCCAACGTCGTCATATACTCCCGGGCACGCCCACCCCAAGCTAAACTCCTTGAGCTCTTCCTGCCGAGTCCCACAAGTAGACTGACCATTCTGTGGATCTCTCCCTAGCTTGGCTGGATGGACAGGCGGGTGAACGTTCAACAGGAATGACAGAGGAAGACGCCCCGTTTTACACCAGAGTGGTACGCTGGCCTTTCTTTGGGGGAGACTCAAAAGTTCTGGCTTTTTAAATCAAGGTTACATAAAAAAAAATCTCAGCATGCACAATTGACAGGGTAGGGAGAAGTTTGATAGAGAATCTGTTACCAAATGCTACCTAACCCCGAAGGCATTGCGGGGGGGCGGGGACAACCACAGCAGGATCACCTACCATCTAGAGGGCAGGGACCTTTAGTACGGGTAGCAACTATTCCTCCTTACCACCTATTTTGTCCAGTGGGACCTGGAAGACTGGGCGCATCTGTGGAGGACTCATTTTGCTCTCGTCATACTTTGGGGCTCACGGGCCTCTAGCACACTTCCTCATTGGCTTCCTCTGGTCCCCCAGGGAACAAAAGAGCCATGCAAATAGGACAAAGCCTGATTTGATGTTCATACTGTTTTCTTTTCTGAAATCACAGGTGTCCCTGCTGGAAGGGGATGGCGGTAAGTATTCTGTACTCTAGAGTCACTCACTTGTTTGCAACAACCTGGAAAAGGGCCAAGGTCAGGGCTTCCTCGCAGGCAAGATGAGAACCACCCTGATTCCAGGTCCGGCGGGACTGAGAAGAAGGGTCGGAGTAACAGAAAGGGATTTTCTGGGGAAAGACCCGTGGCCTCATGGCCCTGTCCCCAGAAACTACTGCGCTGCTCTTAGGTGGTGCAGCTTTGGGAGCAGGCAGTAGGTGTGCCTTGGAGATGGACTATTTCACAGCCAACCTAGGCCCTGTAGCTCCAACAGGAGCCAGAGTTTCTATTCACGTCCCTGCTCCTCTCCAGGACCTTTCATCCTCCATCCAGGAAGGGCCCACTGCAGCTCAGTCCATACTGATGAGCTCCCCACCTCCACACACTTGTCCACACATGCACGCCAAGCAAAGCTCCCCGAGCGATTCCTGAAGAGTCCCATCGGGGTCCCGACACTCTCTGTGTGTATCCACCCAGATCCCCTGGCTAGCCTGTACGATGACCTTGACGTGGACAGCACAGAGGGAGAGGTCCCATTGTTCACCAAGGTGGTAAGTCAGCCTTCCTTCAGGTGAGGTACAGCATCCCTTATTTCCCTGATACTCGCAATCAGATCTAACACCTCGGCATGTACAATGTCCTTGGTGGAGAGATTCTTGAGAGAGCGACTCTTAGCCAGGGACACCCCATTCCAAAGACCCTGCAGGAAAGAGCAGGTTCGGTTACCATCCATAGGGTCGTGAGCTTTTTCACGGGTGATACTGACAACGCCGTGCCACCTAATGGACCCAGGGCATGCGACCTCTAGGTGGATTCCATATCACTGCCCATGACCCTGCCCATCACCAAGAGACCAAAAGAGCTGTGCACACAGGACAAGACAGGACTTGATGTTCATCATGTTTTCTTTTCTGAAATCGCAGGTGGCCCGGCTGGAAAGGGAGCTTAGTGGTAAGTATGCTGTCCTCTAGAGTCACTCATTGCTTTGGAGCAACCTGGACAATGGGCAAGGTGGGGCTTCCTTGCAGGCTCCATCTTGAGAGCCACCCACAATCCAGATCCTGTTGCAACGAGACTAAGGGTCATGTTCCGGACCGAGAACCCAGGCCTCGTGACCCTGGCCCCGGAAGCTACCGTGCTGCTCTTAGGTGCTGTAGGATCGGGTGCTGGGCACGTGGTCTGTTTCCATGGGAATCCATGTGCTGTGTTTCTCAGGGTTGGTGTGTGTGTGTCAGGTGGGTGAATGCTGTGCTCTCGAACATGTCTTGTCCCCTCAAAATGGCGATTAATGGTGTCCACGTTCTCAGGGACGTTTCCCATCACTGTCACTTCAGGAATGTGACATGGAAAAACTCTTCAACACCTACAATTGAAAGAGGTGTTCTTTCCTTGCAAAAACACATCAATTCCCCCAGAAAAGAAATCCCGTCACTAACTAGGAAGGGCTAGACTGTGCCCCAAAGACACAAGTGTCTCCCTGTTACTGAGTCAGTGTCCATGGGGCTCTCCCGCCAAGGTAGGTCTCGGGCAAGAATGGTCACAGCACCTCCCTCTTGACACTGCACTCACACACACACACGTCTCTGCATCAGAGGCCCCACGATGCGTCTTCCCAACCTCATCGGAAGCACTGAGTGCTGCGACACACTTCCTCCCTTCTGCAGGCGGCTTCCGGGGCAGCCGTGTGCAAAAGCCCGTTCGGGGATAACCCGCACAAAGGGGCAGTGGCCAGGGAACAGATGGGGCCAATTCACTCCGTGTTTCTTCATGGAGATCTACCATTTCCCTGCAGATACTGTGTCTAAGAATGCAACTGGCCTTCTCCCAGGGAAATCCCACACCCACCACTGGTCCTTGCTGGGGCTCTTGGAGGTGGGCCCAAAAGGTGTCCTATCCAAGGGGGAATGAGGTGGTCTTCAGGGACTAAGCATCACTGGGGGCACCTGGGCCCCCTCCATGCAGGAACGAAGGGTGCTCTGTGCATCGCAAGGTGGCCAAAAAAACCTCAAACCTCAACAGGGGTGACAGGACAATCACCACCCATTTCACTGGCCATTTGTCCATGCAAGAGGGCCTTGTTAGATTCGGAAGGTTTGGGCCAATAGACAACTCAAGGGGGTTCAGTGCCTGGGAATGGAAACAGAGCCAAATCAGGGTTTCAGGGTTCTTTGGCAGCCAGCAAGACTTTCTCTCATGAGAAACATGTATTGGAACAGAGTATGATTTTCAAACATCTCTTTTTCTCTCTCCCACGCGCGAAATCCATGGGAGTACCTTTCGCTGCTCTCCGAGGACACTCAATGGGCTTTTCCAGGGTAGTTGCACCAGTCTGCATTCCACGAATTGCATACAATGTCTCTAATTTTCTGCCTCCTTCCAACATGGGTACTGGGTTTGAATTCCTGGTTTGGGTCCTCGCTACCCTAACTGACAATGCCAAAGCTCAGCGTCCTTTGGATTCACATTGCCCTCACGATGCCTTATGCTGAGCATCTTTTCGTACTACGTCTGACTGACCGAGTTATTTGTTCCCTTTGCAGCACAGACTATTCCAGTCTTTTTCTCGATTCTTTCATTTGGTGAAATCACAGTCTTCTTTTGTTTGGTTGGTTTTCTTTGTTGTTCTTCCTTTATGTCAGTGAACACACCTTTTCTGAAATAAGGATGCCAAGGGTTTCTCCAATCTGTAGGCTGCGTTTTCACTCTGTTCGCTCTTTCGGAAGAGGATGCTTTTTCTGGGCGGTCCCCTTGGGAAGCATCGTGATGACAACATGAGTGCATTTCCGGGGGCATTTCTCTTCCACTCCCAGGTGCCCCTGCCTCTTTGTATGCCAGCACCCTCCTGTTGGCTCAAGGGAGTCATCCAAGGTATTGGAAGGTCAGCTTCTAGAGACCCACCACCGACTTCTTCATATTCAGAAACGTCGTGGCTCGTTGTGTTCCTTTATGGTTCCCTTATCTATTCTAGCAGCTTCTCTGACCCAAGAGCAGCACATTGTATGCTTTAGATCAGTTCTGCATGGAATCCGTTCCCCATTTATTCTAGGAACTGGGGCTTCACCTTCATCTCTTCAGGTCCAAAGACCTCCAGCAGCACCTGGTGGGTGTGTGTGAGCCCGGGAACGTCTTCCCTTGATCAACGTCCCTGTCAGGCCAGGCACAGATACCTGAGAAATATGCAGGATAGCAGGCCTGGTCTCTCGCTCCTGGTTGGTGTCTAGTGCTGAGTGATCCAGGAAAGAGTCTGTCTAGTATCCATCGTACACAGTCATTTATTATCTCAGCGCAGTACACAGAAATCATCAAGGGAACAAAAACGTCCAGTTGCTCACTCCCACTAGTCACACGTCAAGAGTCCCATAACGACTGGAGTTTCCGATGGTTGCGCTGGGAGGAGACAGCGGTCATGGGCATGCAAAACTGACACTGAGGTGGCTGCTGCAGGATCCTGGTCTCATTAGAAGGCATGAGACTCCAATCCCCGTCTCCTCCAAGGGCTCCAGCTGCGCCAGCCCCGTGAACCTCTGACAGCACAGCAGAAGGGTCAGGCAGATGCTGCATGGCCCAGAGACATCTCAACGCACTTGGGATGAAGGGGTGATGCGGTTTCTCTCATAATGGCCTTGCTCCTCTTTCAGTTCTTACAGATCTACTGGTAGAGAGCATCGAGGACTACTCCACCAGTGAGGACGAAGTCTCTTCAGGTAGGGAACGGCACCAAGGAGGGGAACACTGGGACATGGCTCCCGGGAACATGGGGTTGCCCCTGCCGCTTCGGAGAATGAAGAAGGTGGGTCAAAAACCACCAAGGAAAGGGATGTTCTGGCACAGGCATGATTTGCTCATGTCACGGTTTCGGGATGAAAAGAACAGACGAGGTGTCCACGGGCCTTTAGGGTAGGCTGGGTTTGTCATCACCACTCGACTCCTTGCACAGCTCCTTGAAGGATCTTTCCCATCAAAGCTTCTCGTGCCTCCCTTGGCCGCTGACACATGTCAAAGCTTGGCCTCTTTGCTCATGGCCTTTCAGGAATGGTGCACAAGGGATTCTGCATCTTTCTTGGCACAGGCCCAGACCTGGTCATGCTCAGGACTTGGTGGCCCCTACCGCACTCTCCTGGGCAAGAGAACCGCGACACTACGCTCTGGTCTGAGCCAGGAGGTAGAAGACAGGTCTAAATTCTCTCCCTCATAACCTCCACTACGAAACCATCCCGGTTCTCTCCAAGCTGCTGTACCTTCAAGGGGACGCCCAGAGCTGCAGAAGGGAAAGCGTACTTCCCCTGGGTTCACTACACAGGCTCCCGTAAACCGCAGCTTCTGCCAACCTTCACACCCCAGCCGAGTCTGACCAGTGGACGTGTTCCCAAGGGCGGGACGCCCCCATGCAACTCCCCTGGAGAACCCCTGTCGGGGGAGACGGTCCCCTGGGCCTGTGTGAAGGGGCTGCTGGACCTGCTTCACACACTTGCTGCCCCGGGTCCACTCTACCTCTCACCAGCTGGCATCGAGGCATAGCACAGAGCCTCTTGGGAGCAAGGCCAGGGAGTCACGGTTCCTCTCACAAACCCACCTCGCCGCTCACAGCTCTGGCCATGCTCCCCACTCCCTAGGCATGCCCACACAGCAAACGTTCCTCAGGCCTGCCCAGGGCCCTACACACACCCCGACCCCATCCATTCCCGGCAAGCCTCAGCAGGAGCACTGGCAGGAATCCTGTGTTTCAGTAACCACACCGATGGACGCTTTCCAGGGCTGCCCTGAACAGCTAAGGGCGCCTGTACAATTTCCCATGCTCCCGTCTCCATTCAAACTCTGTAACACTTAGGGAAACAGAGGGCGTTGCGTTCCCTGAAACACGTCCCTGGGAAGGTCATCCCAGTCCCTGGGCATACATGGGCTGTGGGGACGTGGTGGGCCATCTCTCCCTGCATTTCCCCAGCAATCGCAGGCCCATGACAAGTGCTCCCAGCACAGACAGATCGGGGGATTGATTCCGGGGGACTCAGGATATCTCCTCTCTTTCCTTGGTTGCCCCCTCCTAGATAACAATAGGACTGGTGGAGCTTGGCAGGGGGAAGGACATGGAGCATCTCTAGGGGAGGAGGAGGAAGAGGACGAGGAGGAAGACAGAGAGCAGGGAAGGACAGGAAAAAGGACAGAGGAAGACAAAGTCCCGCAGAGGCAGTCTTAGAAACAGTGACAGCCTCCAGAGGGGAAAGGATCACACAGCGGGGCTTCCGGGTCTTGGAAAGAATCGGAGGTGGGAAGGGCAGGTGGGCAACCGGAGACCCCCCCTGTACCCTGCGGAAATCAAGCGACCAAGGCCAGGGAGGACTCGGAGCTAGGGAAGCACCCCACTGAGGGCAGAGCCCAGCATCCCCAGAGCAGTGGGTCATCAGCTGCACTAACTCCCCTTTGTCCTCTCTCATGGCCAACCCCAGCATCCTCGCTGCTCTCTGACCCGGAGAAGGATTCCACGGACGACGATTCCGTCGGAAAGAGCCACCCTGCGCCTGTAATGCACTTCCACCTCCATCTCTTGGGCTTCCTCTCTCCTCTGTCCATAAGCGCCTCCTCCCAGCTCTTCCCCTTTCCCTGCTGTGACGATGCCAACCCTGGAGGCCCTCGTCTCCGGCAGGCACTCAGGCTTTGCATCGGAACTGCTGCATGAAATCCCCGGGCAGCCCTCCTCACCCCTTTCCTACCATCTCCCTGACCCCTCACCGCTGACTCTGGGAAGCAGCCCCGGACAGCAGAGCAGAGAGGAGGGCTGGGAGTCGGCAGGGCACGGCTCACCGGGCTGGAGGGCCCTCGGGAAGGGAGGCTGGGTGTGAGTATCCCCACTTGGTTCTCTAATGCCGGGGAGTCTGTGCTCATACCCACTTCTGCTCTTGCTCTCAGCTCTCAAGAAGCTTCCCTTCTGTGGACATGGCGCAAATGACAAGGGAAGCAGAAAAAGAGGAGGACTCGGGAACGGGGTGAGTCGGGCAGGAAAAGGGGCCGGTGAACATGGACACACGTTCTCCCTCGTTGCCCAGTACCTGTTGTGGGCACCTCGGCAAACCGCACAAAACCCAGGGTGCTGCCCTAGCCTCTGACCACAAAGAGGAGAGGAGAGGAAGGTCCCAGTCCCTGCAGGCACTAGGAAGACCTGAGAACATCCCACGGGGAACCTCCACCTGATCCCTGCAACTCCCTGTGGTGGTTGGGCGCTGTCGTCCAGGAGCTGCTGATCTTGGAGGGAGGGCCCTGGCTGCCTGGAGGGACTGGACCCCAGGCAGCCTAGGCACGGTGACCTCCTGGCAAAGGGCTCCACGCCCCCCATTGAGCCCCTCCCTCTGCACGACCCAAGCCTTGCCCTCCCACCCTGCAAAAGTCAGCAGACGGCTTGCTCCCAGACAACACTAGTCGCGAAGAGACAGTGGTGGGGTGGCCTCATCTCCCACTTCAGGCACGTGAGAAATGAGCAAACAAGACAGGCCCCCGGGCTCACAGGAGCAGGACAGCTCACCCCTCCCAGCGCTACATCCCTGTGGGCACGTAGTCGGGCCCGGTCTCCAGCCGAGTCATGTCTGCCGGCCACTCCCATACGATCTGACCAACACCTCCAGTCCCCCGAGCCTCCAAGACGCCTCGTGGGAGGTAGTGGGTCCCCTCATGGCACCATTTTGCTTTGTGAGTTTCATATTCTAGAGACACTCCTCGATCCCTCAGTCGGCAGGGAAGACCCACCAGGGAAAGGCCACCATGCTTGCTCCCACCTCACCCAACACCTGCCCACAGCCCGTGGACTGTGCAAACTCACTTCCCATGGGAGTTGGGAGCACGTGGTCTCTGACACGCCACCTGCAACACTCGTGTGGGCAAAGGCTCCCTCCACAGAGAAGGGCACATCCAGGGCTCTCAGAGAGGCTGAGGAAGGGACAGCCCAGCAGGAGGAGGAGGACCCTGCCGTCATGGAGGAGGGCGCTCAGGAAAGGGCCTGAGGGACCCTGGCTGTGAAGCCTTCATTCAGCCCCAGGGGGCCCACGGGAAATTCCCCTTTCTTCAGGTCATGCATGGGTCCTGCAGGGAAACCTCCACCTCAACACCTCAGAAGACACGTTCCGCAAAACCCACAGGCCTCTGGTAAGACATGGCCCAAACCACACGCCACTCGCTATCTCACACCACTCTACCCGTTGTCTCCACAGCTGCGCGACAGGACAGTGTGCCCACCACCCCGAGGCACCAAAGGCTCCTGGGGTGCTCCGACAAAAGGAGCCAGGAGGGCCCTCGGGCCCCACTTGCGGCTCCGATTTGGGCCCGGAGGAGGATTCGGCGTGAACACACAGGGAAACACGCCTGCAGGAACGGCTCTCTTACGCCTGACCTCCGTAGGCCAAAGAGACGACTTCTGGGCAGCCCACCAGAGGACGGCACTGGAGCCCCGAGGACGAGACGAGAGGACCCTCTGAGTCGGCCGCCACACCCAGAAGTGGCTGCCCGGGACCTGCCGATGACGGACACTTGGAGCACGAGGCAACCACCTGGGCCCACAACAATCCGTTGTGTGGGGAGACTGGGCCCACCTGGGACTGGGCTGGAGAGCAGACTTCCCGTCGTCTCCCCTGTCTGCTGCAGGGGCTGCTCCTCCTCCCGCTGTCCCCTGCAGACCCCGGCAACCCTGCAGAGCATGACACATGCAGGACGAAGCGGCACTGCCAGGGTCCCTTGATCACCCTGGGATCGAATAGAGGGGCAGCAGCCCTACCCCTGCTGGATTCCCCGAAGAGGCCTCACCAGAGCCGCCCCTGTCGCTTCGACGCACAGGACCGTGACCCAATGCTGGGCTCAAAACTGGCAGCGGCCCCACAAAACGGGCCCCGCTCAGCCTGTGTGTTTGGCAACAGCAAGAGGATAGGGAGGAGAGGCTCTCCCCTGCACTCAGCGGCCTCTTCCTTTTACAACTCTGACAGCAGAGGCCTCCCCCAGCTGGGCCTTCCCCACCTGACCAGGAACGACTCACGCGGAGGGACAGCTCTACGCCCCTATTCAGCAGGAAGAAGCTACAGAAGATGAGACCGTCCTCCTTCAACAACCTTAACCACGCAAGGCTCCGCACTGGTCAGGGGCACACGAGGAGGGAGGGGAAGGCTAGCTGAGCACCAAGCAGGCGCTGGCACGCCACACCGTCCCCCAACCTGTGATACGGGGGACATCCCTCAGGCACTCTGACTGCCCTCAAGCTGAGGAAAGGAAAAACAGACTCTCCCCAGATGGCAAGACCGGAGTCTCCCTCGGTTTGTCAAAGTCCGCGTGATTCTGTAGGAAGAGGCCTGCTTAACGAGAGCCTAGATACCTGCCAGAGGCGCGGATCTCCGTTTCCTGAAGCCCTGACATCTCCCTCCCCTCCACGACACTGAGGGAGGCTGAGGCCGAAGGAAATGTCCATAGGACAGAGTTTCTTTTCAAACCTGCAGTCCCTTGAGAAGGACCTGTGAGAGGAGGAAGGTAACATTCCTCCAGGAAGCTCCCAACCATCTTTCAATTCATGCCTTCCTAGCAGGAAAAACCACCTTCCCTTCACAAGAGCAAAGCCAACTGTATCCTGGGTGTCCTCTGTCCACCTGCCACGTTCTGCAAAACTTCCCTTTTGCCTGACCTCCTCCAATGCCATCCCAGAGAGTCAGCCTACCGTCACGACCCCAGCAAGCAGCCCTTTCTACCCAAGGGTCGTATCCCGGTGCTTTAATAAAAATCACCTCCTGCCAGCAAAGCCGTCTCAACACTTCTTTCTTGACCATCGACCTTGAATGCTAACCTCTTTCCTACATCAGTCCTGTCTCTTGTAGGGCTCCTGTGGAAACAACCCTGCAACACGGGCCCATTTCTGTCAACTCTTCTGACTCCATCCACCTCACCCACTGCACATTCTGTGTCCTCCGAGGACAGGACCCTTCTGTGATTCTTGCACTCAAACCCTCACATGGCCCCTCTCTCAGTCCTCGACGTGGTTGACGTTGCCCTTCTGAAACTCCCCAGCATCCCATCCTCACTTTCTTTGTCTCGCAGGTTTATCCGGTCCATAGGTTATCATCACCAACACCCTATAACCGGTTTCTGCTCCTGAGTAAAGGACTCCATTCATTTCCTTTCTCATCAAGCTCAAATCTTAACTCGCAGATGTTTGTCTCACAACTTTCAAAATTCTTCTTTCCCCTAATGCCTCTCTACCAGTTTCTCTTCTCCCTTTTTCAAGCCGCCCTCTCTCCCTCCCTCTCTCCCTCCCTCCCTCCCTCCCTCCCTCCCTTCCTTCCTTCCCTGCACGATCTTTTCGTTCTTTGTATTCCTTCCTCCCTCCCCCTCTTTCCTTTTCTCCTTCTGTTCTGTTAGTCCCCACACAGCACTTCAGTACTTTTTCACCTAGTGTTCTGGGACTCACTCTTTGTGTACAAGACCCAGGAGCTCACGGCAATACGTTCCCTATTATAAAGGATGAAGGGAGACCCACACGGGGGCATCTCAAAGCTCTGCTTCTCTGCAAGTCAATGGGAAGCTTCAGGGTCATGAACCCTGGCCTTCCATACTAGAGCTGGACACGGGCTACGCTAAGCATTCCCCACAATCTCCTGTCTTCCAAGACCCTGAGCATATGGGCTGTCCCACCAGAAACCTGAAGAGTTTCATTTCTCGGCTGAATTGGGCCTCGAGTCAAGCCGCCGCCCGAGTGTCTGGAAAAGTCACTGGCTTCAGCACGACTCACGGGTATATAGTCTTTGAAACGGAAACATCAAAAATTTAATCAGCAGTTGACGTGGGTATGACGCTACCATGTAGAAAGATCTAAATGAATTCCGGAAACGAACAAGGCACATGACTACAAGTGGCCTACAGGGGTAGACGCAGCGACCGTTCCTGAAGGGAGGGGCTGGAACGCGTTCCTTGAGTCAAGAAGGGAGGAATGTGAGGGAGCGATCCTGCCACAGCCCCTCGTGTTCTGGCCATTAGCAGAGGGTTCACACTGCACAGGAACCCGGGCAATGCTGGAGCACAGCACGGAGAGGTCTCACGTGCCTCACCTCACTCCAGGTGTGCTGTGTCCTGGGAAGACAAGCCTTGTATTTGCTGACAATGTGGAAGATCCCTCAGCCATGTGTCCCTGGTGCCAGGGACATCAGAGCTCGTTCATCCTGGTCGCAGCACACCCATCTCCCCAGGGTGGGAGAGCATTTAGTCGGGGCTCTAACCGCGGGAGACACGAGAGAACTCACCCTTCCGAGGAACGGAGACATGATACACATGGGGGAACAACTCAAGGGCAGTGCTCACCTCTGTACACAGTAAGACCACTGGAGACCCACCTCAGGGATGGAACGAAGGTGGGAGACCCTTGCTTCAGAGAGCTCTGCTCTTCTTCCTGCCCAGGACCTCACACGGGGTAGAAGCCATGTGCTGGGATTGCTGCACAAGAGCTCACAGCAACATACATCCCTTCGAGGCCATGGGCACGTTCCCACAGACAGAAACCGGTTGAATGTCATCTTCAGGGGAAAGCATTTAGGCCAGCCACACCCTTAGCCAGCATCCGAGGATCCACATAGGCGGCAACCCCGACAAATGCGGTCAACGTGGAAGAGCCATTAGACACAGCTCTCACATTTGGAGACACCAGACAACTCAGAGCAGAGAAACCTGTGTCTGTCACCACTGGGGCCCCGCCTATACCCAGAGCGCCCACCTTGCTCACCGCCACAGAAACCACACAGTACAAACCCCTTGTCTCCCGTCACTGAGGCAGAGCCTTCAGCCAGAAGTGGGCCCTTTCCCAACACCAGAGAACTCACACGGGGAGAGCCACTAGCATTGTATCCTGGTGGGAGAAGCTTCAGGTGGGGCTCAGGCCTGAGGGTCCCGCTACCATCTCAGAGTGTGCTTCATCCCTCACACGGGAGCGAAGGTGCAGACACCCCTGGGACACCCTGCATCATGGCTGTGGCTGAATGCCGAGAACATCCCATAAGGGAAACCCATTCCTCACGGAGCCAACCCAGGAAGGACCTGAGAGGATTCGCACACAGGAAAATCCTCCCGGTCTGATGAGCAAAGGAATGGGCTCAGCTATCCCTTCTTCCCTAACCAGCAATGACACCCTCACACCGAGGAATCACTGATCCCAACACAACGAGAGGAAATTCTTCCCCGGACACTCCCATCAGAGAATCACTGGGCAACTACCCCCCAAGGAATTCCTCGGGGTGACTCTGAGATACAAACTCAGACACTGCAAACACAGACAGCGGGGCCCCGTTCTGATGCGGAATGCGCTATTCCAGTAACCAATAGCTAGAAATCAAGCACATCTGCTCTGATCCAGGAGTACTTCCATAAAGGCCAGTCTCACCGAACAGGCGGGTCTCACAACCGTGCACAATATGCCAAGTAAGAACAGGCGATTTCTCCTTCTGGAGCTCTCACAACAGACACAGGTACTGTCTCTTGGTAGGAAGTGGGATCACGGGAAGTAACACTGCCTGGGATCCATGAGAACATCAAGCGGAGGGTGAACTCAGAGTCTCAGAACACAAGGTGATAGAAGTATGTTCACAAAACCATGAACCTATCGATGTATATAGATCACAAGGATGAATGGCCACAAGATTCAAAAAACACATGGTTTGTGATCTACCTCTCATGTGTCCTTAATTCTACTAATATTGTCCTCACAAAGCGCAAAGGATTTAAAAAATAATTGCATGCTTAGAAATATATATACTTCACTTATTGGAGATTGACAGAGCTAGCGAGGGAGCAAGAACAACCGGGGTCCGGCAGCGGAGAAGAGGGAAAACGGTGCCCAATACAGGGCTTGATCCCCCGGGATCCAGGGATCCTAACCTCAGCCAAGGGCAGATGCTTACCCAACTGCGCCACCCGGGGTCTGGCAAATTAATTTCATCTTTTACAAAGATGCTCTTCTGGAAGACAGGGCACCAAAACCTCCACAGTTCAGCATCAGGCAGTGAGGGCTTCCTCCCTGTCTATGAGAACATGGAAGCCAAAGGTTTTTCTCCACCACCAAGAAGAGCTACATATCTCTGGGCCTGAGAGGGTGTACAACCACTGCAGATGTGGAAATACTCCCCGATTTGGTAGATTTTGAACAGGAAGGCGTTCTTACGGTCCATTCCATAAAGACAAAGCCTGTCCAGGAATGCCTGCGAAGTTCTTTCAGTTAAGGGACCAGCTTTTGGCTTTGGGTCAGGTTATGATGTCAGGGTTATGGGACTGAGCCCCGTGTCAGGCTATGGAAGGCATGTGGAGCCTGCTGAAGTGTCGCTCTCATCCCTTGCAACACCCACTCCCCTGCAAAAAAAAACAAAAAACAAAAAACAAAAACCAGGAGAGAGAGAAAAAACATGTGCGGAAGTCCACTCAGACATCCATTTATAAAGATGCCCGGGATTCTTTGCTCTAGATGAATGGCCCAATAAAGCAAGTGTGGGCAGAAAGTCGATCATCAAGAGAATATCTATTTATAAGGTCAGGCTACAATAACTCAGGACTCTGCTAAAAGAGTCCTGGAGTTTAGAAGGCAACCTGGAGTTTAGAAGTCTTGTGTGGGGCAGGGACTTGCAGAACCTTCTCCATATGTGCCACTAAGTCATCTTCCCCAAGCAGCCGACTCTAGACATTCTGGTTAACGGTACATCTCCATGTTAATGGACAAGAAGAGGCTCTCTTTGCCTCCGGAAGAAAGACAGAAGCCGGCAAGAAAGACACCCAAGTCAAGGCCTGAACCTCAACCCAGGTGGGAGGTTCAGAACCAAGACAACTTACCACTGCGATACACGTGCACCAGGGAGATGACAGTGGTCACTCTCCTGGATGTGCTGCACTTCCACCTACACTGAAGAAACAGATAGTCTTTCAACAAATGGTGCTCGAACAACCGAACACTCATGCAAAAGAAATGAAACTAGACACAGACCTTACACAAGTATTAACTAAAAATGAATCAAAGATCTAAATGTAAAAATACAAGAATAAAGAATACAGGAGAAAAATCTCTAGGACACTGTTTTGGGTGATGGGTTTTTAGATTCAACAGCAAAAGCATATTCCGATGCAACATGGGGGCTTAAGTGGGTAGGAGAAGAATAAATGAAACAAGACGGGATTGGGAGGGAGACAAACCATAAGTGACTTTTAATCTCACAAAACAAACTGAGGGTTGCTGGGGGGAGGGGGTTTGGGAGAAGGGGGTGGGATTATGGACATTGGGGAGGGTATGTGCTTTGGTGAGTGCTGTGAAGTGTGTAAACCTGGTGATTCACAGACCTGTACCCCTGGGGATAGAGTATTATGCCTCCATCAGAAAGGATGAATACCCAACTTTTGTAGCAACATGGACGGGACTGGAAGAGATTATGCTGAGTGAAATAAGTCAAGCAGAGAGAGTCAATTATCATATGGTTTCACTTATTTGTGGAGCATAACAAATAGCATGGAGGACATGGGGACTTAGAGTGGAGAAGGGAGTTGGGGGAAATTGGAAGGGGAGGTGAACCATGAGAGACTATGGACTCTGAAAAACAATCTGAGGGTTTTGAAGGGACGGGGGGTGGGAGGTTGGGGTACCAGGTGGTGGGTATTATAGAGGGCACGGATTGCATGGAGCATGGGGTGTGGTGCAAAAATAATGAATACTGTTATGCTGGAAAAAAAAAAAAAAGCATATTCCACGGGGAAAAGCATGCGTTGGATATTATTAAAAATAAAGTCTTCTGCTCTGTGAAAGACATTTTTAAGGAAATGAAAGGATAAGGCACAGACAGGGAGAAAATATTTGGAACACAGGTATCTAATAAAGGCCTTGTGTCCAACATCACAAAAGAGCTCTTAAAGCTTCAATAGTAAGAAAACAAATGACCAAATGAAAAATATGCAAAAGATTTGAACAAACTCTTCACCAAAGATATAAGGATAGCAAATAAATACACGAACAGATAGATGCTCCACATCACCTCAGTGGGAATATGCAGACAACATGACACATGTACTGGAATGGTTACATCAAAAATAATGAGAGTGCCAATTTCAGGTCCAGAATCAGAACAACAAGATTCTGATTCATAGTTGGTAGGAAAAAAACTGATACAGCAACTTTGTAAAAATAGTTTGGCAATTTCTTGCGAAGCTAAACATACATACATACATACATACATAACCAACACAGCAATTTCACACCCTATGTTTTTGAAAACTTGTGTTTTAAAACCTACATGTGAATATTTCTAGCACCTTAATTCAAATGGTCCCAAACTGGGAGAATCAAGCATCCATGGGTTAACCACTCTGAAATCATGTATGCAACTCTGAAATCATGTATGTATATTCTGGAATTGAACTATCCAATAAATGGAAATTCTGATGTTAGCTGGATTCTCACTGTTAGTGCAGGAGATTACAGACAAGCAAGGAGAGAAGGTTAGAAGGTTAGAATGTTCCATCTGGTAATGCTTACAACAGGAGACAACAGTGTGAATACTTAGCTTACTATAGATAAAGATGGTGACATACTAAAATATTTTTAGACACATGTATATACATGAGTGACTATACACAAACTCCCTGTTCAGTTAGCTGAGAGGGTCTTTGAGCAATGACTTAACAGTCACAACAGACACATCTAGTCCCCCAATCTTGGTTTCTCATACTATGCTCCAATGAAAAGAACAAGAACTACTTAGGGGGGAAAAATGGCTAATTCTAGGGCAAGAAAGACATAAGATGAACCTGGAAAATCTACTGCCACAGAGTAAGGTAGAAATATTCAAACAATAACATGGTATGTCAATAGACACAGGAAGCGACGGAAGGTGCTTTTGAAAAAATTTATTTACTTGTTTTTGAGAAAATAGGAAAAGGAGAGAAAGCATAAGCAGCAGGGAGGAGCACAGGGAGAGAGATAGAATTTCTATTTATTTATTTATTTATTTATTTATTTATTTATTTATTTACTTATTTGAAAGGCAGAGATCACAAGTAGGCAGAGAGGCAGGCAGAGAGAGAGGGTGAAGCAGGCTCCCTGCTGAGCAGAGAGGCCGATGTGGGGCTCCATCCCACGACCCCGGGATCAGGACCTGAGCCGAAGGCAGAGGTTTTAACCCACAGAGCCACCCAGGCACCCTGAGAGAGAGAATTTCAAGCAGGGCCCACACTCAGCAAAGAGCCCAACATGGGGCTGGATCCTAGGACCCTGAGATCATGACCTGAGCTAAAATCAAGGGTCGGACACTCAACCAACTCAGCCACCCAGGTGCCACTAGAAGATGCTTTTACTAACCAACCTGGAACAACTTGAGCAACCAAAGGAACAAGGTATCATTGTACTAGAACCAAAATATAAAATAACTAGCCATGAATTCGTGCTGATATAAATAGATTAGTAAATAGGAGAGAACAGAAAAATCCCCTATGCAGAATTCCTAATAATTTATGTACGTAATTGTGTAGCTACTCCAACAGGAAGGAGGTATAGTGTAAGTGGTAAAGTGTAATTGCCCACTTCCTTCCAAGGAGTATAGTATGAGGACAGAGAAAACAAAGTAATAAGTCATGTCCAGAGCACTAACCCTTGATATGGTAAGACCAAAGGACATTTTATCTCTGTGGTCTTCCTCCAAGAAACCCATAACCTCAGTCTAATCATGAAAACAACAGCAGACAATTCCCAGTTGAGGGGCATTCTACAAAACACCTAACTGTACTCCTCAAAACTGCCCTGGTTATCAAAAACAAGGGAAGTCTGAGAAATTGTCACAGCCAAGGGGAGCCTAAAGAAATGACTAAGTGAAAGGTGGCATTCTGAAACAGAATACCTGCATGGGGGAGAAAACACCAGGGTCAACTATCAAAAGACAAATGACATCCCATGAAATAATAGTTTACAACCCATATAATGGACAAGCACTAGTATCCCTAATCTATAAAGAGCTAGACACTGAAGAAGAAGAAAAACAAAAAAAGCCACAAAACTAAGAGCAAAATGGGCAAAAGATCTGAACAGAGGGTTCACAGATACGTAAATATACCTTTCAGATACATGAAAAAATACTTAACCTCACTCATAGTTAAGAAGCTTGCAGAGATAAACTTCATAAAATACCACGTTTCTCTTTCCACGGCCAAAATTCCAGAAGTTGAACCACATGTTCTATGGGTGAAGCTGTGGACAAACAAGCACGGATGCGCTGTCGATGGGAGTGACACAAAATGATACCAAAATCCTGAATGATCGAGTTATCAATTCTATGCACCCGTTGACCTGGCAGCACACTTCTAGGAATTTATCGGATAGAAAAAACCTATATGTACAAGGTCATTCACTAGAACATGGTTTCTAATAGCAAAAGGTTTGAAATAGTGCATAACTAATAATAACCAGTTAACTAACTATGGAATGTCCATGCTTGAATTACTGTGCAGTTATAACAAAGAAACAATCCATGTTTGTTTAGATACAGATGTCTTGGACAGGGTTTTAAGAAGTGACAAAAAGGGCACCTGGGTGGCTCAGTAGGATAAGCCGCTGCCTTTGGCTCAGGTCATGATCTCAGGGTCCTGGGATCGAGTCCCACATGGGGCTCTCTGCTCAGCAGGGGGCCTGCTTCCCTTCCTCTCTCTCTGCCTGCCTCTCTGCCTACTTGTGATCTCTCTCTGTCAAATAAATAAATAAAATCTTAAAAAAAAAAGTGACAAAAAATCAAAGAAAGAACAGAAAATCATGTATAGACTCCTTACTCAAAGTGTGGCTCCCTGAGCAGCAGAGTCTGCTTCACCTGGGAGCTTTTTAAAAATGCAAAACCCAGGGCCCCCACCAGATCCACTAAATCAACATCTGCATTTTAACAGGATGCCAGTGGTGTACAGCTGCATCTAAGTTCGGAAAGCCCTAAAGATGATGGATTCCCTTCTAAATAAAAGTAGGGGGCATACAAGAGTATCTTTTACCTGAAAAAAGCAGCACCGGTAGGACAAACAAGACAGACAGATATCTACAGCAGGAGGACCATAACTCCAGTTTGTCTGGGACTGTCCCAATATAGCCAGTTGTCCCATTATAACTTTATGGAACCTCTTTCATTCTCAGTGGAAGTGTCTCAGTTGCGATGAAAAATGTCACCCTTCCTAGAGGGAACATCACTTAACCTTTAACCATGTTATTACTAATTCAAAAGTATTTTATTAAAAAGACAGAGAGAGAGAGAGAGAGAGAGAGTGAAGACCAGTCAGGAAAAAACACAGACTGAAGAAAAGCAGTGAGCCAAGGATGGTTGAGCAACAAACCCAAGGAGAGGCAACGTCTGGGGCAAAAGGGAAAGACAACTTTGTGAGGAACAGTAAGGAGATGTATCAGAGTTAAGAAAGGAAAGCTAGCAGGCAGGTGTCAGAAACAACAAAGACTGAAGGTTATGCTGCAGGATGGTCAAGTAAGACAAAGCCAAAAACTGGATTTGACTACAATTTGGTAGCCTTTTCCAGAGCTGACTCAGGTGAATGTCAAAGAAGCAAGAATGCATTCATGAAATTGAAATATGAATGAGAAATGCAGAAACCAAAGCCAGAACAGTCGGCTATTCAAGCTAGAGATGTGAACAAGCGGACACAAACACTTAGGGAGAGTCATCTGGAGGACGCGTGGTCCCTCCATTCCACCAGATCTTCAAAGTCCTATTCCTGGATCAAGCAGGACCATGAGAGAGCTGTCCACTCAGACCTCATTGTTCGGTCCCCTGAAAAGCATTCATACACTTCTAGCACAATGCTGTGTCTATCAGATATGATTATAGGCAATTTCAGTGTTGTTATTAGAAAAATCAAAGGAAGATTTACAACTTGCACAACTCTGTGAAATTAAGAGTCCTGCTTCTCATTCTACCAACTGTTCTTTGAATTTGCTTGATATACTTGATACACTTCCCTTCAAGTAATTCTTGCCTATTTCTATCTTTTCGGTTTTATTTTTAGATTTTATTTATTCATTTGACAGACAGAGATCACAAGTAGGCAGAGAGGCAGGCACAGAGAGAGAGGGAAGCAGGCTCCCTGCTGAGCAGAGAACCCAATGTGGGGCTCGATCCCAGGTACCTGGGATCATCACCTGACCCAAGGGCAGGGGCTTTAACCCACTGAGCCACCCAGGAGCCCCTCTATTTTTTTGTTTTAAAAATATGAATCCTTTCAAACTTTAGAAAACTCATTTTAAAACAAAGTAGAAATAAACAAACAAAAAGCTCACCTGGGATGTGTTCATTTTCTGCTCTGAGTCGAGGAGGGAGAGCTGAGGAAGAAGGAAGGAAGAAGGAAGTTAGAAGAGACTTGGCCTGCCTTGCAGTTCCTGGATTTACCTGCCTACACAGCTCCACATACAAGATACTTACGTGTCCATGTGTGGCTCCGATAGGTGTTGAGCTTAGACATGATACTCTTCACTGAGTGAATGTAAACATTTGTTTCTTATTGATTTATTACCAATTTAGGTTCTGTGACAGAGAAAAATTAAAAACATGAGAAGATGAGTTGAACATTTACCAGTAACCTAAAGGAGGAAACACTATGGCTTTTTCAGCACTGATGTGGGAAAAATTAAAAATTAAAAATCTCAAGCCATGCTGTTCATCTGTTTTCCCGTGAACACTATTAGTCCCCTGAGGTCAGAAAATCCAAGCAACCTCTGGAAAAAAGAGATGCGGTGTTTAAGGCAAGATAAAAAATAAATGCTTAATGTTTGTTTCTTACAACTTTCAAAAGGTCCTTTAATCAGAAACTATCTTTTCCTTTATTAACAGTGCCAAAATGAGCCGTGGCCTTGGAATTTGCAGACCTGACTTTTAACCATGGTTCTGCCACCAACAAACTGCATGATCTTGGTCAGGCACCTTCTCGGACTCAAGTTGTTTTTTTTCATTTTTCAAATAAGGCCAAAGCAGATAACCTCGTGCCTGCACTACCATCCTGTACGTCTACCAGGCCAGGAGAGCAGGAACCTCTGCATCTTTCTAGACGCCATCAACAATGGCAAATGGGGAATGGAAAATGAGGGGAGGAGCGGGTGTTCAGGGAGGGGTGATGACAGAATTTCCTTCGCTATGGCTGATGAGCCTTTCATCCTGACCATGCCCTCACAAACTCTCCAAAGGGGTGACATTTCCTGTGTAGCCTGCATGCCCACCCTCTCAGCTCCAGCTCACCTCGCCCTTCTTTGTCCCAGACCTTCTTTGTCCCAGACCTTCCACCATCACACAGCCTTCGATGCTTTCAGGATACTGTCATGCTTATACGTAACAAATAACAAATGAATACATAATAAATAATAACTGGGGACCTAGGCAATGTTAGAGTCAGGAAAGGGCCTTGGTGGCTAGCTAGTACAGCCTCTTCCCTCTTCCATTGCACAAATGAGTTAACTGAGCAATGAAGGCCCTAGAGAATTGTCAAAGCTCCAGCCGCACGTTATTACATACACAACAAATACAACAGCAGCTAACAAAATGTGAGTTTCAGAATAATCATGTCGACTATTCAGGGCTCAGGAAATGCTTCTTCAGACCTTTTGACTTGGAGGGCTCAACCAGAGTCAAATGCACCATGCTTTTAATGTGCTTCCGAAGGAATGTTGGGTCCCATTTCGGTATGTCCTAGGTGTCTAGCATTGCCGTCCCTGAGGCCCAAGTTTTCCCCGAGGTGCACCATGGTGCTTGGGGCCCCAGTTCCTCTGGCGTGGTGTCTGGGTGCTCCCGAGTTGGAGCTCAGATGAGGGACAGCCTCTCCTCGCTACACCGCTTGCTGCTGCCAAACACACAGGCTGAGCAGGGCCCGTTTTGTGGGGCCACTGCCAGTGTTGAGCCCAGCATTGGTCACGGTCCTGTGTGTGGAAGAGACAGGGGCGGTTCCAGGGCAGCACCCTCGGGTAATCCAGCAGGGGTAGGGCTGCTGCCCCTCGAGTCGATCCCAGGGTGCTTTCCAAGGACATGAGCCCTGAGTTGGCTATCTCGGGAAAGGAGTGTTCTTTTGAAGAGGAAAAGTCGGTTTCAAGAACCCACCTTTGCGCACGTTCCCGTCTAACTCTGGTGGCCTTTCCAAAATGTCGCTTAACTAAGCTAGACAACTTGAGGTCACCCTCAGAAACATGGCCACATTAGCTCGTGGGTGGGCAGTCCCCTTGCTCCTTATTCTGCGGGCATGACACCGGGACCCCATGGGCTCAAGGTTCATTCAGTAACTGGACCATGCGATTGATTCCTCCATGACTATGGAACTCAACGAGCACCTTGAGCAGCTGGATGGGGCTGGGATGAGGAACTCTTTCCCCTCAAAGCCAGAGAACACACACCACTCCACAGAGTTCTCTGGGGACTTATGGGGACAATGAAGGACCTCGCTCTCCACCTGGAGTGGAGGGTGCACTTGGGGTGCCCTTATCTCCCGAACAAGTTTTCTCCCACTCACCGGTGACTCCTACTAACGAGGATCTCCCGGCGGGACCTCCAGTCAAAAGGGCTTCTTGCAATGGTTTCTTCCCTCCCAGTCCTACTGATCCAAGAAGCCACCCCTATTCAGGAACACTGGCAAACAAAGGCTTTAGCTAAGCATCCAATTGCCCTCATGGGAAAATTCATACAGGGATAACCCCTGACTGTAAGGACCTGGCATCAGCTCCAGAGTGTCCCAGAGAACAAAGGCCACCAAACCATGACAGCAGGCCCATGATATTACCAAGTACCACCTTACATTTCCAGATATGCCTGAACTAACACCCGAAACCAGCCCAACTGGAAACCCAGCGATCCTTAGGCCTGGACCCGACTGCTCTACGCCCATGGCTCCTAACTCTGGAAAGGCTCTGAAGTCCACCACACTGCAGAGGCCCCTACGAAAACGCGGAGGACAGGTGCTTTAGCAACGGCAACAGTTTCAGGGAAAGGCGGTAAGAAGAACCAGGAGTGCTGTCATCAGTCGAACTCGGACTGCTGAGGCCAAAGCCTGTCAGCAAACATGTCTGCCCCCAAAGCAGAGATCCTAGTGCTCACCTGTTGGTTCTCATTGGCAACAAATCATACAAGCATTTATCCGGACTCTGACAGGCCTTCCTCATCCTTGTTGCCCATGAAGCAATTGACAGAAAAGGCTCTTCTTCCCAAGCCAGAACCAGCCAACCCGATATGGGCCTGAAATGCTTGCACGTTCCAAGAATGGCCCTCCCAACCCAAGGAGCCCTTGAAAGCCTGACTGCGGTTCAAGGAGACTGGGGATTCGATAAGGGCCCCTAACTGGGATGCAATGGCCATGAAGCTCTAACCTGGGCCCATGGCTTCCCCAAGCTCCAGAGGCCGCCAGATATTTGGCCTGGGCCAAATGCGTGGGCGCATCATGAAAACCATCACCGACCCAGCCGACCTTCCCCATTTTAAGCAACGGTGCACGGGTGCTCTGTTCCACTGACGTGGCCACCTAGCATCCATCGTTGCCCCTCTTTGGGAATGGAGGATGTCGTGGGGCATGGGGAAGTCCTTACTGAGTACACAGTCAAGGCCCACCGTGTCACCCCATTTCTCAGTGAAATATGGGAATAATCCCAACGCATAAAGCAGTTCTACAGAACACAAAGGCTTCAGAGGTGGTAACTGCTGCACAAGGTGGAACCTGTGCCCATCGAAAGACACAATGCTGTGCATACATTCCCCATGATCTCAAAGAGAACTCTGGGTTCCTACCAGACACCACTGCTCAAATCCCCACTTCCAAGGATCCCTCTCCTTAAGGACTGGCTCAACTCCTGGCCTGGGGAAGGGTTCTCACCCACTATCAGAGGACTCTTCATGGTGATTCTCCTTCTCTTTCTTCTTCTAACCCTGTTGTGTTGTTTCCCACCCCCTGCCCCAATTATGCAGGTGGTGCCAGGAACCCTTCACTGCAGTAACTTCCAGAGGACAGATGGTCCTTTCCGCTCAGGAAGATCCAGTCACAAGTTCTCCCCTGCACTCAGCGACCTCTTCCTTTTACGACTCTGACAGCAGAGGCCTCCGCCAGCTGGGCCTCCCCCACCTAACCAGCAATGACCCACACGGAGGGACAGCTCTACGCCCCTATTCAGCAGGAAGAAGTTACAGAAGATGAGACTGTCTTCCTTCAACAACCTTAACCACACAAGGCTCCACACTGGTCAGGGGCACACAAGGAGGGAGGAGAAGGCTAGCTGAGCGCCAAGCAGGAGCTGGCACGCCACACTGCCCCCCAACCTGGGATACGGGGGACATCCCTCAGGCGCTCTGACTGCCCTCAAGCTGAGGAAAGGAAAAACAGATTCTCCCCAGATGGAGATCAAAACCCGGCAAGACCAGAGTCTCCCTCGGTTTTGAAAAGTCCTCATGATTCTGCCGGAAGAGGCTCATTTAATGAGAGGCTAGCGACCTGCCAGAGGCCCGGATCTCCATTTCCTGAAGCCCTGACATCTCCCTCCCCTCCACGACACTGAGGGAGGCTGAGGCCGAAGGAAATGTCCATAGGACAGAGTTTCTTTTCAAACCTGCAGTCCCTTGGGAAGGACCTGTGAGAGGAGGAAGGTAACGTTCCTCCAGGCAGCTCCGCGCCATCTTTCAATTCATGCCTTCCTAGCAGGAAAAACCACCTTCCCTTCACAAGAGCAAAGCCTCCCCTATCCTGGGTGTCCTCTGTCCACCTGCCACGTTCTTGCAGAACCTCCCTTTTGCCTGACTCCCCCAATGCTATCCCAGAGAGTCAGCCTCCCATCACAACCCCAGCAAGCAGCCCTTTCTAACCAAGGGTCGTATCACTGTGCTTTAATAAAATCACATCCTGCCAGCAAAGCCATCTCAAGTGCACCCTCGATGTATGTTCAAGAAAACCTTAACCTATCGATGTATGTATATTGTGCAAGGATGAATGGCCACAAGATTCAACAAACACATGGTTTGTGATCTACCTCTCATGTGTCCTTAATTCTACTAATATTGTCCTTACAAAATGCAAAGGATTTACAAATTAATTACATGATTAGAAATATTTCTATTTACTTCACATATTGGAGAACGACAAAGCTAGAGAGAGTGCAAAACAGTCAGGGTCGGGCAGCAAGGAAGATGGAGAAGGGTGCTCAATACAGGGCTTGATATCCAGCATTCAGGGATCCTACCTCAGCCAAGGGCAGATGCTTACCCAACTGTGCCACCCGGGGGCTGTCAAATTAATTTCATCTTTTACAAAGAAGCTCTTCTGGAAGACCTGTTGGGATCAGGGCAGGAAAACCTCGACAGTTCAGCATCAGGCAGTGAGGGCTTCCTCCCCGACTATGAGAACATGGGAACCAAGGGCTTTTCTCCACCACCAAGAACAGCTACGTATCTCTGGGCCTGAGAGGGTGTATGACCACAGCAGATGTGGAAATACTCCCCGATTCGGTAGATTTTAGAACAGAAGGGGGTTCTTACGGTCCCTTCCATAAACACAAAGACTGTCCAGGAATGCCTCCGTGGTTCTTTCAGTTAAGGGACCAACTTTTGGCTTTGGCTCAGGTAATGACGTCAGGGTTATGGGATTGAGCCCGTGTCAGGCTATGGAAGGCATGTGGAGCCTGCTGACGTGTCTCTCTCATCCTCTGCAACTCCCACTCCGCCCACAAAAAGAAACACAGAGATAAGAGAGAGAGAGAGAGAGAGAACGTGTGCGGAAGTCCACTCAGACATCCATTTGTAAAGATGCCCGGGATTCTTTGCTCTAGATGCATGGCCCAATGAGGCAAGTGTGGGCAGATAGTTGATCGTCGAGAGAATGTCTATACAAGGTCAGGCTGCAATAACTCAGGATTCTGCTACCAGAGGCAACCTGGAGTTCAGAAGTTTTTTGTGGGGCAGGACTTGCAGAAACTTCTCCACATGTGCCACTAAGTCATCTTCCACAAGCAGCCAACTCTAAACATTCTGGTTAAGGGTACATCTCCAAGTTAATCGACAAGAAGAGGGTATTTTTCCCTCCAGAAAAAAGACAGAAGCCGGCACAAAAGATACCCAAGTCAAGGCCTAAACCTCAACCCTGGCGGGAGGTACAGAACCATGACAACTTACAACTGTGATATACATCCACCAGGGAGATGACAGAGGTCACATTCCTGTATATTTTGCACTTGAATGTGCACTGAAGAGACAGAGGCCAGACGCGTTGGATACTGCCAACGAGGTCCAGTCACCTGAGGTTCGAAGCACCACCTGTAAAAACAGGGAGAGCTTTTAGTTGAGGTCTCAGGACCCGCACTGGGGAAGACACAATGTCACACAAAACTGAAAGCATGCCCCTCCCTTCCAGCAGAGAGCACAAGCTCAAAGAGGCCAAAACCACAGAATCCTGAAATTTAAAGATTTAGCATTGCTGCTGGCAGACCTTCAAATGATACATGCACGGTCAGCTGGCTACCGGGATTTCCAGGATATCTTTGCCAGACCCAAGCAGGAGGATGTGGGCCAGGAAATGGCCCAGAGGTCAATCACCATGTGCAACTAGTGACAGGAGTCTAAATAAAGTTTCTGCTGCTCCCATAAACCGAACAGAAGATCTGCATAAACCCTATTTCAACTGCATTTTGCATGACTGTCCTAGGGTTGCTTACTTCTCCTTGAATCTTCGTTCACCTTTGACATGCATTCTCATTCCTCTACCCTGTAACTTCAATGACACGGAACTCCCATTGGAGATATGCATATACTCTACCTCCTCAATGTCTTTTCTACTCTATGTGAGTGACTCTGTTAGTCTTGCTTCCTTTCTTTCCTCACAACTCTATTTGGCTGAAATGAGCCTCTGGTCTTTCCTTTCTAAGACATGCCTCTCATGGACCCTGGAACTCAAAAAAAGAAATAAAAAACCAACAACTAATCACCACCCAATATGAATGTAACCTATACCTTGGAGATTGAAGTTGCTTCACTCCTAACCAGAGACTATGCTACTGACCTAAAGGGCAAGCCCTCCAACAACCAGCTTCTAGAGGATTCTGGGACGATTTGGGGTATAGTTCTGATAGGATTTTCCCAATCCGAAAACACTGCCACCCTACAAAGTGAGGTCCCCAAACCTGATTGTGAACTAAACAGATTCAGAGCTTCACGGGACCCATTGTGAGGCACAGAAATGTCTGGCAGTGGTGGCAGCGTATGCCAGTCCACATGGGTGATGGCTTTCAGTTCAACAGATTTGGGACGGTTTCTTAGATGCAAGAAGGCAGCCACAAGCACACTTGGTTTCTTAGCATCTATTCTAACTTAGCCTGGCAGGCATAGTGATGGACCGTTCCATACAGATTTTGAAACCCTGCTGTGCGGGAACTTCTCATGAGGAATCTCTAGAGTGAACTTTCAGTAGTGTGTCCAGGCAAAAGCCAAGCGCAATACTCCCATCAGACTTGACTGCAATACCTGTCGATTTGGGTGGATTCCTCTTCTTGAGGTCCCCCAAATATCCTGAGGTTCCTATACCTGCCAACAGGTAACATTCCCTACTCATCTGGCAAGGCTCCTGAGCACTATGTCATCGAGGTGTGAAGCCGCTATTGCCAAGGGGCTCCACAAAGTCACCCTTAATTCCTGAAAATTGTCTGGTCATTATCTGAGTCTATACACATTACTGTCAAATTGGACATTTCACTCAATCCCTTAGTAAAATAACCAATGTTTCTAGCGGTGTCCTGTTACAGGAAAAAGGCGCTTGTGCTGAACTTGTGCCAATAATCCTAAGTACCTTGGAAGAAAGAATTCTCCCTGAGAATGATGGAGGGTTCAGGAAGGGAGAGAAGTTAAATTTTCCCATTTGTTCACACAGAAATATTTCATCACATTTCTGTAGATCATGGATATTTTCAGATACAGTTTCCCTAAATCTGGAAGAAGAAATATTAAAGAACCAGCAACATTTCAAACAAGAGTCACAAAGGTAGGCTCATGTTCCTCAACTCACTCAGTTCTCCTTTACTAATTCTTGATTAGGTTGAATGCAGCTTTTCCATGAGTTCTGCAAATCCATACCCAGTTGAGTTTGAGAATTTTCACGATCAGACACTAAGACCCCACAAGACACATCACCGTGTATAGTCACAGGAATTTAATGAAAAGTAGGGATAAAAGGCCTGTGGACACACACTTAATGAGATATATTTTCACCTAACATAGAAGACAAGACATCAACATGGAAGCAGAGAGGCCACAAGACCTGCATCCTGGTCGCCAGGACATGGCGTGTCCATGAGTTTCTGTATCTCCAAGCCAAATACGCTCATGTCTTCTGAGCTAAGGTTTCTGCTTCTAGAATTTTCTCCCAAGGAGAAAACCAAAGAGGTTGTAAAGGATTTGCAACAGCGTTTACGGAGGCATTCTGGATAATGGCGAAGCCCTGCAGCTCATCACCTTGCCCAAAACCCACAAACTTCTTCAGTGCCCCCTTTGTATCCACCATGGTCAGGCAGGTCTAGCCCTTTCTCCCCCGGTTGCACAGCACACCTTCTCCTGGTGTCCACCAGGTCGCTCGGCCTCTGTGTTCCATGTCCTCAATGGATCTCTTTGGAAGAAGGTAACCCGCATAGTGGTGGAAAGAGCAAATATACTCCTTCCCACACTTTCTCCCTCCTTGCACCCAACCAAAGTTTCTGCAGAGACATGCAGATGGGGTTCTTCTTTTGTGGCGCCTCCAAGAATCCCCTTGTGCACAACACCTGAGCCTTAGTGCTTAGCAGGCTATTTTGGTCTCTACCCCCACCGCCCACCTCAGCCACGGGACAGCATTCTACCTGCCAGCCTCCTCAGAAAGAACTCCCGCACCCTAGCTAGCTGCTCTCTGTCCAACGCCCAGGTGCTGACCTAGGCATTTGAAAGGAGACTGGATGAGGAGACATGCCCATTGCACCCAGGTGCCTGAGTTCATGCCACATCACACCGTCTACTTCAGGGTTGTGGTGATGGCAGACTTCCCACTGTGTGCTTTTTGCCCTGAGACATGCCAACCCTCCAATGCAGCACAGAGCACAGAGCCGGGCTTCAGCCCCCCAGTGACCTGGCTGGCTTCCGTGGCTGCATGAGCCTGCCTGCCTCCCTCCCTCCCTGGCTCCAGTCCTTTCCTATGAGCATCTTCCTGGGCCCTGGGGCTCTGGCTCTGCTCCAGTGCCCCGACCCTGGGTGCAGGCTGTCAACAGGCAGTTGAGGAACCACAGACTCTGGCTGGCAGGCCCTGTGCTCCCCTCAACCCAACCACCATGGTAACCAACGTGGGCCCAGGTGCCAGATCAGACTGCAGCCCCCCGCCTTCCTGCTCAAACTCAAGGGGCTCTTCAGAAGCAAGGCATGTCAGCCCCAAATACCTGCTCCCTAACCCCCTTCCCACCAGCAGAATAACCCCTAGGGACAGATGTATAGAGAAGCCAACAAAATCTACACTCCAGGCACTGCATTTCACTCAGCCTCTCATGGTACGCAGGTGGGTCAGAGGAGGATTCAGCATAACAGCACAAATAACCCTTGAGTAGTGAGCAAATGTGTTTCTCCCAGGGCGGCAACATTTCCAGATAGGCCTGGTTGTCAGTCTACCTGTGCTCCAGTAAGAGCCCTGCTCTGACACTGATGAGCAAGTCATAGACCAAGAGTACCTCTGCCGGTAACTGGGCCCAAATGTATCCTGGATCCTTTCATTCTGTTTTGATTTTGCTCCAAAGTCCAGGGAGATAGCTCTGGGGCATGGATGGGGCTCTCCGTTCAAGAGCACAGGCGGTAAATGAGCCATATGTTCCCCTCAACACCACTCCTGGGACAGGCCAAGTCAAGCTATCACCCGTGTGCTACCCTGTGGCCTCAGCAGGGCCAAAGCACAGCCTGCTCCCTGGATGTGGAGAGAACAGGGATGCAGTCCCTGAGCCACACATTCTGAAGCCAGAACTCTAAGGGAACTATGCATGTGGGCTGGTGGTAGCACAGAAACTGGCAGGCACGACGCTGCCCTGAGAGCCACGCAGGCTCCTGGCAGCCTCAGAGTGGGGGTCCAGTGCCTGCTCTGCATTCCAGATTGCCCCTGCCCTGTCCTGACTCAGACCTAAGCTGGAACCCTTGTGGTCCCTCCAAGTTCAGGTGGCATAAAAAGGGCCTATAGTAGTTGGGGTGCCCCTGGGAAGGGAACCCCCTGAAGCAGATCCCGTGATGAGGCTGGATGGCATATCAGGGACTCACTGAGATGGGAACCCACAGCAGATTGCTGTGGGAACAGGGATCCCAGTGTCTGTGGAAGGTGTCCACATCACTTCCTCAACAGCTGTGTCCCTGGCAAATGACTGAATCTGTCTGTGCCCCATGTCTTCTGTAGAACTGGACCTCACAGCACTTTGTCCCCCAGAATTTGGTTGAGGATAAACCAAGACAATGAACAATAAGCACCTCACCAGGGCTTGGAACAGAAGCGCCATCCAGGAAGACACATCTCCCTAGGATTGCTTGGTAGGAAACCTGTTTTGGAACCCCTGGCTCAGCTGATCATGTGGTCTTGAACATCAGAGAAAAAGTACCTGGCTTCAGGGAGCCTCCCTCCAACATGGTGACTCAGAGCCACCCTGATGCAGTTACACAACCTCCTCTCCAGGGACATTCCTGCCTATCTGGTAAATATCGGGCTATGTAGACGCACTACCCTGCAAGCCCTGCCCCAGGAAGCCTTGGGCCCAGCTGTTTTCCCACATCACCAGGACAATGGACCTGGGCCTCTGGCCTCACTTCGCTCCTCAGTGATGATGATGGTGGCCTCTAGGGGCTCCCCCAGCCCTGCCTCATCTTGATCATCAGCCTGAAGATGTACGCTGACTCTGGGTCCAGCTCGGTGGCCATGAATTGCCTCACCATAGCACCCATCTCCACTGTGGTGAACGTGCTGGAGTTGCTGTTGGCCAGGCAGTAGGCAATCTGATACCCTATGGGTGGGACAGGAGGGCCACGCATCAGTCTCATCACCCCGCTCGGACCCCAACTTCCCGCCACCACCATTCTGCTGTGTTTCCACCATGTTCTTCATCCTCTGCCAGCATCTGAGAGGAATGGCACAGCCACAGTGGCAGATGGAGCCTCTGAGTGCTGGACCCCCATGACTCTCGTTCCCCTTCATCCATCCCACCACCAAGATATGGAAACAGTTTCATCTTTAGTGATTGAATACTTACATAAAACACCAGTACTCATCATATCAGCCATTTAAAACCTCCCAAAAAACCAAGTTCCAGAACCAGGTGCCTTTCATGGTAAATTCTACCATTCAGGGAAGGATTCATACCAGTCCTTTGCCCGCTTTTCCAAAAAACAGAAGAGAAAGCTTCTAAACCCACTTTCTGAGGCCAACATTACCCTGATACAAAAATAAATGAGGACACCCCAAGAAAAGAATCTTACAGTCCAATATCCCTGATAACTATAGATGTAAAATTGTTCAACAAAATACTAAAAACCCAAGTTCACCAATATGCTGAGATGATCATGTACTATGATCAAGTGGGATCTTGCAGGAATGCAACGATGGTTTACAGGAGCACATTGATCAAAGTGATATAGGACATTAACAAAATAAGAATAAAAATGATGTGATCATCTTGAGAAGCAGGGAAGCATTTGTCAAACTTTAATATCCATTTGCAATCAAAATTCTCAACAGAGCACGTAGACCAGGAACATACCTCAACACCAAAAAGGCCATATATGGGCCACCTGGGTGGCTCAGTGGGTTAAAGCCTCTGCCTTAAGCTCAGGTCATTATCCTAGGGTCCTGGGATCGAGCCCCGCATTGGGCTCTCTGCTCAGCAGGGAGCCTACTTCCCCCTCTCTGCCTACTAGTGATCTCTCTCTCTCTCAAATAAATAAATAAAATCTTTTTTTTAAAAAAAGACCTTATGCGACAACCACACAGATTACGTCACATCCCATACTGAAAAGTTTTAGCTGTTTCTATTTCCTCTAAGATTGCCGAAGTTAGGAACACTGTCACTTTTTCCTTGCCACTTTTACTGAACACAATATTAAAAATCCAAGGCAGAACAATTATGCAAGAAGATAATCAGAAGGCATCAAAACTGGAAAGAAAAAAGTAAAATGGTCACTATTTGCAGATGATACAGAATATAAGGAAAACCTCAAAGAAGCCAATGAAAACTTGTTCAAACTATGACTAAATTCAGTAAAGGGACAGGATACAATATTACTACCCCAAAACCTACTGCATTTCTATACACTAATAACGAATCATCAGAAAATAAATTAGGAAGATCATCCCACCTTAAGTTGCATCAAAAAGAATAAAATACCCAGGAATACACTTCACCAAGAGGTAAAATCTTGTATAATTGAAAACTACAAGACAGTAAGGAAAGAAACTGAAGGCAACACACATAAACCGAAAGATATCACATATTCATGGGTGAAAAGAATTAATAGTGGTAAAATGTCCATACTTCCCTAAACCATCTACTTTGTAATTCCTATCAAAATTCCAAGGACATTTTTCACAGAAAGAGAACAGAAGGATCTAAAAATTTGTATGATGCCACAAAAGACTCTGAATACCAGAGCAATCTAGAGAAAGAAGAAACACACTAAAGGCATTGCGCTTGCTCTTTTCAGACTAATGACAAAGCTTGAGAATCAAAACAATCTAACATTGTCATAAAAACAGACACACACATCACCAGAAGACAGGAGAGAGCCCAGAAGTGAAACACACATCTATGGTCCGGGACCTTTATGACAAAGAAGCCAAGAATAAACAAGGGGGAAAAAACAGTCTCTGTCATCAATGGTGCTGGGAACACTGGAGAGCCACATGCAAAAGAACAAAACTGCACCATTTTTGTACACCATACACAAAATTTAACTCAAAATGTGTCAAATACTTGAATATAAGTCCTGGAACTATAAAACTTGTAGCAGAAAACACAGGATTTGGAAAGGCCCTTGACATAGGTCTTGGTAATGGTGCTTTTAAGCTGATACCAAAGTAAAAACAAACAAAGAAACAAAGTGTGGGCCTACATCAAACTATAAAACGTCCAAACAACAAAGGAAACCATCAACAAAATAAAACGGTAACCTAAGGTAAAACATTTGTAAATTATATATCCAGTAAGGGGTTAATGTTTAAAATATAAAGAACTCAGGCAACTCAACAGCAAAACAAAACAAAACACACAAAAACACCAAAAACTCCACAAGTAATCTAATGTAACAGCAGCAGATCCAAATAGACATTTTCCTGAAGAAGAAATACAGATGGTCTACACGAACACGGAAAGATGCTCAACATCATTAATCATCAGGGAAATGCAAATCAAACCAGAATGAGGCACCACTTCACACCTGTCAGAAGGGCCATTACCAAAAACACAAGAAATAGCAAGTTTTGGTGAAGATGTGGAGTAGAGGAAAACTCTAGTGCACCATTACTAGGAGTATAAAAGGGTGCAGCCACTATGGAAAACAGTACAGAAGTTCCTCCAAAAAATGAGAAACAGAACAACCAAAGGAGCCAGCAATTCCGTTTCTGAGTATTTATCGGAAGGAAATGAAAACACTAACTCACAAAGGTATATTCACCCCTGTGTACACTGCAGGAAAATAACAACAGTGAAAATAAAGAAACAACCTAAATGCCATCAGTGGATGAATGAATAAGGAAACTGTGGTCCATAAACAGTGGAATTCTACTCAGCCATAAAAAAGGATGAAATCTTTCGATTTACAACATGGTGGCCCTTGAAGGCATTATGCTAAGTAATACAGGCCAGACAGAAAGACAAATACTAGAAATCACATGTAGAACCTTAAACAAAACAAAAACAAAAATATGAGCTCACAGACAGAACAGATGGAGGGTGGCAGAAGTTTGGGGTTGGAGGTGGGAGAAATGGGTGAAGGGGTCAAAAGGAAAAAGAAAACAAGCCCAAATATAGCATCTTTTTTTTTTCAATTAAGTAATCTGTACCCCCAACATGGCTTAAACTCATAACCCGGAGATCAAGAGTCAGACACTCCACCGACCCAGGCAGCCAGGGTCCTGGAATTGTAGCATCTTCTGATACTCAATGTATGGAGAAAGGGGAAACTAATTTAATCTACGGTATTTTGAGGGCTACGTATTTTTTGGTAAATGTAAAAAGTAAAGAACACATTCTTCAGGGTCACACACTCAGGACTATATCTAGTTCTAACATTTATCATGACACTGAGCAAGTAACTTACCTTTTTAATTTAATTATTTATTTGAGAGTCGGGGGGGGACATAAACAGGGGAAGGCATAAGCAGGGGGAGGGACAGAGGGAGAAGATGACTCCCCACTGAGCAGGGAGCCTGACCTGGGGTTCGATCCCAGGAACCTGGGATTATGTCCTGAGCCAAAGGCAGAAGCTTCAATGACTGAACCACCCCAGTGCCCCTACTTAACCTCTTTTCTGCCTGTTTGCCCACCTTGGAGTATATTATGAATATTTGCTTTTAGAATAGCTTCTATTTAAATTTAAAAATAGTTTTTAGAATTGAGTGAAATGGAGATCACTTAGAATAGTACCTATGAGAGTAAGCCCTCAAAAAATGTTGTAAAAAGTCTTATTCTGGGGGTACCTGGGTGGCAAAGTCAGTTAGGCAGCTGACTCTTGATTTTGGCTCAAATCAAGAACCCAAGCTCCTGGGAGAAAGCCCTGCACCAGGCTCTACACTCAGCGGGGATGCTGCTGGAGGATACCCTCTCTCCCTCAGACCCTCCCTTCTCTAGTATATGCTTGTGCACTCTCTTTCTGTCTCTACAATAAATAAGTATGTCTTTAAAAATCTTATCCTGAACATTTGGTGGTTGTGCAATCATTTTCATAATTGGGCAGTATCTCCTAGTTTATAAAGCACTTTTATACACATTCTCGTATTGGAGTCAGAATATGGTCATTGGAGAAGAATTTATTGTGTTTATTTACAGAGGAAAAAAAAAGAAAACCAGACTTAGAGCAGGGGTGTGCTTTGTTCATGGTTGCAGAACTAACAGATGATCTTCTTATTTTCAGCCCAATGGAGTAGAACAAGAAAAAATCCAAACACTGTAACAAGAGCCAATGAAAGGCACTACAACTGATAATGGAATTAATGCAGTAAAATGATGCAACATTTATAAATATTTACCCACCCAGCATGGAGCAACTAAATATGTAGAGCATATATGAACAAACCTAAGAGAAGCAATCAACACCAATACCATAGGGAACTTTAATACCTCACACTTCTCTCAATGATCCCCCATCCAGACAGAAGATCACAACGGAAACATCAGCCTCAGACAACCCCTTACTTGGATGGACTTGACAGATACAGAACCCTCCATCCAAAAGTAGCAAAAGGAATATACTCCTCTCAAGTGCCCCTAGAACGTTCTCCACCTTAGGTCATATGTAAGGCCACAAGACAAGTCAATAAATTCCAGAAGCCTAGAATTTTCCCAAATGAGGACTGAAATCAAATCAACCATCTTTTCCAACCACAGTGGTATAGAACTAGAAATCAATTACAAGAAGAAAACTGGAAATTCATAAACACAGAGACTAAACAACATGCTACTGAACAACCAATTGGGTTCATGGGCAAACCAAAATAGGAACACAGAAATACTTTGAGGTAAATGAAAAAATCATACAATGAAACAAAATTCACAGAATGCAGTAAAACAGGTTCTAAAATGGGGCACCCAATTAGTCGATTAGTCTAGTCGATTAGTCGGTGGAGCTCTGTGACTCCTGATCTTGTGGTTGAGTTTCAACCCCACACTGGGCATAGAGCTCACTTTATTTTTTTAAAGATGCCATTTATTTATTTGACACAGAGCTGGGGAGAGAGACAGACAGACTGAGCAAAGTGGAAGGAGCAGCAGGCAGTAGAAGAGGGAGAAAGGGGCTCCCCGTGCTGACCAGGGACCTCATGCAGGGCTCAATTCCAGGACCCTAAATTCATGACTTGAGCCAAAGGCCAACACCTAACAGACCAAGCCACACAGGCAGCCCTTAGAGCCAACTTTAAAAAAAAAAAAAAAAAAGTTGTCCTAAGAAGGAAGTTTATAGTGATACAGGCCTAACTCAAGAAACAAGAAACATCTCAAATAAGCAACCTAACTTGATACCTCAAGGAAACAGAAAAGAACAAATAAAGTCCAAAGTTACTAGAAGGAACACATCAGAACTTAAATAAATGAAATACAAACTAAAAAGACAACAGAAAGATATATATTTAAAAAAAAACACCAACAAGAATAACAGATCAACAAAGAGCTGGTTCTTTGAAAAGAACGAAGCTGACAGAGTCTCAGCCAGATTCAAAGAAAGAGGACTCATCATCAGAAATGAGAAAGATGTTCCCTGAAACCATTGATATGCAAAGGCTCATAAGAATGTACTATGAACAATTACACCCCAACAAGCTGGATAATCCAAAAGAAAAGGATACATTTCCAGAAACATACAACCTACTAAGATTGAATTCTAAAGAAACAGACATCTGAACAGACTAATGACCAGTAGAGAGATTAAATAAAAAATCAAAAACTTCCAACAAGCAAAAGTCCAGGACCCCATGGTTTCACCTGTGAATTCTACGAATCATCCACAGAAAAAAATGAATACCAATCCTTCTCCAACTCTGCCAGAAAAACAAGAGGAAGGAACGCTCCCCACCTCATTTTATGAGACCAGCACAGCCCTTATCGAGACCTCCCAAGTATCTGTGATGAACATAAACATAAAAATCCTCACCCAAATATCTGCAAACCAAATTCTACAATACGGGAAGAGGTATGATCCAGTAAGATGTATTTCAGGGATGCAATGGCGGTTCAACATCCACAAATCAAACTAATGTGCCACATTCACAAAACGAAGGATCAACATCATAGGACCATGTCAACAGATGCAGAAAAAGCATTTGATAGCGCCGCTACCAAATCACTGCCCCCCCGACCTGTGCTTCTGCCGCCTGGCTGGTCCCCACACCCTGTACCACTGCCACCCCACTGTGCCATCCCCCACCGCCACCCTGCTGCACCCCACACACCCACCGCTGTCCCTTCCAACCCCCCATTCCTGACATGCTGCTGCCACCAGCGCTGCCACCCTCCACCCTGCTACTCCACAGCAGTGCCCTTTTTTCCACAACAGCTAACCCTCACCACAGCTGCTCTGCTGCCCTGCCGTTGCAACTGATGCCCAGCTGTGCCACTCCCAGTGCCCTTACCACTCCCTTGTGCACCCCCCAGGACTCTGCCACCCTGCTGCGCCACCCTCCAGTGCTTCTACTGCCCTGGTGCCTGTGTTTCCAACAGCACCACCACTGCTACCGTGGTCACCCTGCTCCTGCCCATCTCCACTGCCCCACCCAGCCCCCAAGCCATGCTGTGCCATTGCCATGTGGCTGCTGTGCCACTGGACCCTCCCAACAACATCCAGGCCAATCCCTCCCCGCTTCGCCTCCCTGCTTTGCCTCCCCATCTGCTGCCATCTCAAGTCACTGCCTTCCTCTAATCACTGCTGCCTCACTGCCCTCCCCCCGCCATTTCTTCAGTGCATACTCTCCCCTTGCTGCGGCTGTGCAGAGCCCCTGCCCTGCCCACACAGCTATTAACCTGATGCTCTTGCCCTGTTGGTCTCACCAAACACCCCCGGAACTTCTCCCGCCTGTCAGCCCCCAACCCTGCTCCAGTGTCTCCAGATTCCCTCCCCGTTGACCTGCTGCTGCCGCCCCACGCATCCCAGCCTTCTCCCAATGCTGCTACTGCCTGGGTGCCCCCGCCTCGTGACCCTGCCCTCCACAGCACACCCCTCATACTGTCCACCTTACTACCACTGCTGCAGCTAAGCTGCTGCCCTGTGCCCGAGGCCACTGCTGACCTTCACTGTCCAGCCCCATTGACAGGCACTAAGGCCCTACCCTGCCCTTCGTGCCCTACCTGTGCAGTTGCTGTGCTGCTGCCTCCCAGATGGTTCTGTCCCCCCTTCTCTGCATGCCACCACCAACCGCCTGCCACCCCACATGCACCTGTGCAGCCGTGCTGTCCCACCCCGCCCACCACCATGCTCATTCCTGTCCTGATGCCCCACCACATTGCTGATACCACCCCCATCTGCTCTCCCCACACCCCCACTACCAATCCCCTGCCCCTCGCCGTCACTGCCCCCTTACCACTACCCTGCTTCTGATCTGCTGCCACCCTGGGTCCCACTCTTACCCTATGTCCTGCTGCTTCCCTGTGTTCTGCAGCTGCTGGTCTTCATAGCCCTGCCCTGTTGACTTGCATGACTGCCCCACCTGCCACGCTGCCCCTCTGCTGTTCCTGCCCACCCCTCCCTGCAGCTACCACCTAGATGCTACCCCTGTCCCCCACTCTGGAGCCTTCCCGATTCCCTACCCCTGTTGCCACGCTGCTGTCGCCCCATGAGTCCTACTCCACCTTCCCCGCACTGGTACCACCAGGGTGCCCCCACAACGTGAGCCGCTCCCACCACACTGCACCACCGTCCACAGCGCCCCCACTTACAACCACCATTGCCTCTCCACTGCTACCCTGGGTCCACGCTGCTGCTGCTGCTAACAGTGGTCCCGCCCTGTAGACATGCACCAAGCCCAGCAAAGCCAGGCCCTTTGCTTTGCTGCCTGACCCACCACACCATGACATTGAGACCCCACTCATACCCGGCTAGTCCTGCCCACCCCCAAGGACACTACCGCCTAGCTACTCCCCTCCCCCCACTCTGATGCCTCCTGGCTGCCAAGCGTGTGTCTGCCCTGCACATCCACCACCCCCCGTGTGGCTACCAGCTTGCTGCCCCCAAAAATGCACCCCTGCCACCCTGCTGTGCCCCCCCACAGGCCCCCTCACTGCCCGGCAGCCTCTGTCCTGTGCCCCGGCCTCTGCTGCACTTCGCTTCCCCACCTCGTTGGCATGCACTATGAGCAGGCCCAGCAAACCAGCCAAGCTGTCTCTGTGCTGCTGCCTCAGGGCTGGTCCCACCCTCCCTATGCTGCCCTGCCGCCTCTAATCCACCCACCCCCTCCAGGTGCCACACTGCTGACCCCCTCAAATGGCACACAGCTCCCGACCCACGGCCACTACCCCTCCCTGCACCACTACTGACTGGTTGCCCCCTCCCCCGACTCTGGTGACCCCAGCTCTCTCCCCCACTGATCCCGCCCCCATACGTGAGCGTTTTCACCTCTCTGACACCTCCTGGCACCCTTGCAGCCCTGTTACCCTGCCCACGACGCCAAAACACTGGCCTCCCGATGATGCCAGGCTGGTCCCTCCCCTCCACCCACCACCACCGCCTAGCTGCTTCCCTCTCCCCCGTCTCCGTGGTCTCCCCGCTGCCAGCCACATTACCGTGCTACTAGCGCCCTATCCACCACCTCCCCGTGCTTCCACCACATTGCAACCGCCCACATACACCCCTGTCCCCCTTACCTCAGCTGCTGCCGCTCCGCTGCGGCCCTGTGCCCCAGGCCTCTGCTGCGCTTCACCTCCCCGCCCCCTTGGCGCGCACGATGGGCCCGCCCACCACCCCCTCCTAACTGTTGCTGCCCCGCTGCCTGGGGCTGCTCCCACCCGCTCACCCCCTCACCCTCTCTGCTGCCGCCTAGATTCCGACCATCCCCCACAGGTGCCACGCAGCTCCCACCCCTCCCTGTGCCACTACTGTATGTTCCCTTCCCCGCCTCTGGTGAGCCCTGCTCCCTCCTCCGTGATCCTGTCCCCCTACCTCAGTATTGCCTCCCAGTTGCAAACCTCTCAGGCCCATGCAGCCCGGCCCACCACCCCCTGACATTGATGCCACGCTAATGCCCGGCTTGTCCCGCCCCCAACCCCCCACTACTGCCTGACGGCTTCCCCTCCCCCCTGCTCCGTTGCCTCCCCGCTGCCAGGCATGTTACCGCTACTTCCGCCCTGAATATCCGACCCCCTCCCCGTGCCTCCTCCACATTGCTACAGCCACATGCGCCCCGCCACCCTGCTGTGCCCCTCACCCTGTCCCCCTTACCTCAGCTGCCGCCCATCCGCTGCGGCCCAGTGCCTCAGGCCTCTGCGGCACTTCCCTGCCCTGCTCCCTTGGCGCGCACGGATGGTCCCGCCCACCACGCTCTTCCCCCGCCATTGCTGCACTGCTGCCTGGGACTGCTCCCATCCCCTCACCCCTCTGCTGCCTAGATTCTACCCATCCCCCAGAGATGCCACATGGCTGCCCCGCTCGGGTGCCACGCAGCTCCCACCCCTCCCTGTACGACTACTGCCTTCCCCGCCTCTGGTGACCCCTGCTCCCTCCTCCGTGATCCCGTCCCCCTACCTCAGTGTTCTCTCTCGGCTGCAAAGCCCTCAGGCTCATGCAGCCCAGCCCACCATGCCCTGACATTGTCTACCGCTAACGCCCGGCTTGTCCCGCCCCCAACCCCCCACTACTGCCTGACGGCTTCCCCCTCCCCCCTGCTCCGTTGCCTCCCCGCTGCCAGGCGTTACCGCTAGTTCCGCTCTGGATATCAGCCCCCCTCCCCGCGCCTCCTCCACATTGCTAGAGCCCACATGCATCCTGCCACCCTGCTGTGTCCCTCACCCTGTCCCCCTTACCTCAGCTGCCGCGGATCCGCTGCGGCCCTGTGCCTCAGGCCTCTGCGGCGTTTCGCTGCCCTGCCCCCTCGGCGCGCAGGATGGTCCCGCCCACCACGCCGGCCCCCTGCCGTTGCTGCACTGTTGCCTAGGGCTCCTCCCATCCCCTCACCCCTCTGCTGCCTAGATTCTACCCATCCCCCAGAGGTGCTGCATGGCTTCCCCGCTCGAGTGCCACGCAGCTCCCACCCCCTCCCTGTACGACTACTGCCTGCCCCCTTCCCCGCCTCTGGTGACCCCTGCTCCCTCCTCCGTGATCCCGGCCCCCTACCTCAGTTTTCTCTCCCGGCTGCAAACCCCTCAGGCTCATGCAGCCCAGCCCACCACGCCCTGAAGTTGACGACCCGCTAATGCCCGGCTTGTCCCGCCCCCAACCCCCCACTACTGCCTGACGGCTTCGCCCTCCCCCCTGCTCCTTTGCCTCCCCGCTGCAAGGCATGTTACCGCTACTTCCACCCTGAATATCCACCCCCCTCCCAGCGCTTCCTCCACATTGCTAAGCCCACATGCACCCTGCCACCCTGCTTTGCGCCTCACCCTGTCCCCCTTACCTTAGCTGCCACCGATCAGATGCAGCCCTGTGCCCCAGGCCTCTGCGGCGTTTCGCTGCCCTGCCCCCTTGGCGTGCACTATGGTCCCACCCACCACTGCTGCCTAGGGCTCCTCCCATCCCCTCACCCCTCTGCTGCCTAGATTCTACCCATCCCCCAGAGGTGCTGCATGGCTTCCCCGCTCGGGTGCCACGCAGCTCCCACCCCCTCCCTGTACGACTACTGCCTGCCCCCTTCCACGCCTCTGGTGACCCCTGCTCCCTCCTCCGTGATCCCGGCCCCCTACCTCAGTTTTCTCTCCCGGCTGCAAACCCCTCAGGCTCATGCAGCCCAGCCCACCACGTCCTAACGTTGACGACCCGCTAATGCCCGGCTTGTCCCGCCCCCAACCCCCCACTACTGCCTGACGGCTTCACCCTCCCCCTGCTCCTTTGCCTCCCCGCTGCCAGGCATGTTACCGCTACTTCCACCCTGAATATCCACCCCCCTCCCAGCGCTTCCTCCACATTGCTACAGCCCACATGCACCCTGCCCCCCTTACCTTAGCTGCCGCCGATCGGATGCAGCCCTGTGCCCCAGGCCTCTGCGGCGTTTCGCTGCCCTGCCCCCTTGGCGCGCATGATGGTCCCGCCCACCACGCCCACCCCCCACTGTTGCTGCACTGCTGCCTGGGGCTCCTCCCATCCCCATGGAAGCAAACAAATGTTGCAAATTAAGGCTACCATTTGTTGTTCTGAACAATCAACAGATAAACATTTTCTATCACACCACTCTTCATAATAGTGAATTCTATACAATTCTGTTATTAAAATGGCTAAAAGTATAAAATTATGTTTTAAATGTCATGTAAGTGGACTTCAGAGTGAGATATGAAAAAGTCAAAGAAATAACAATCCTTGAAAGAAAGTGATGAAAATGGAAGAATTATTATTTTCTACCAGAGGATATTCTCTTAAGTAGAGGAAGAATTTTGATATATAAGGCATATGGAATGAGCCGTTGTAGTAAATTTTGTATTGTATGTATGTAAATTGACACAAAATAAATAGAAGTAACATACCATGAATAGATAAATTCTGTTCCAGGAACACAGGGCATTCCTGTTCCAAAAAATATATATAAATCTACTCTTATTCATCAATTGGTGAAATATGAAAATAACAATTATTTCAATAGATGAAGATAAAGCATTTGGTTAAAAGTGTTAGTAATTAGATACAATGGATAATGGCATATGCAAGCTACATATAGAAAAACTCAATAATTTCTTTTACATAAGTAAATGATAGTTACAAAATGTAATCATTACATATGACAAACAAAAAATGCTTGATTTTATAAATATAAACATAAACCTGAAATATGCTGCAAATATTAACCAGATAACATACTGTGAGATATTTTTATTTACTCCTTAGAATTTTTTCAATGTTTAAAATTTCTCTACAGTGAAACATCAAGACTACGTAGATTATGAAAAGGAACATAGAGACCAGACCTCATTCACAACAGCAACAAAAACTTGAAAAATATCCAAGAGTAGCTTTATTTTTTTAAAGATTTGTTTATTTTAGAAATAAAAAGTGTGTGTGTGTGTGTGTGTGTGAGAGAGAGAGAGAGAGAGAGAGAGAAAGGGGGGGGATGGGCAGAAGCAGAGAATTTTCAAGCAGAGCCCAATTCTGGGCTGGATCCCAGGAATGAAAAGATCATGACCTGAGCTGAAACTCAACAACTGAGCCACCCAGATGACCCTTCAAGAGTAGCTTTAAATGAGAAATTAAAATTAGATAAATCTTAAATATGTAAGAATAAAAAGGAAGAGTAGGAGAAGGAAGAGAAAGAAGAAAGACAAGAGCAGAAGAAGAGTAGTCAAGGAGTAGTATGAATTTTACTAAAGCTGGCATGGGACAAAACTAGAAAGAAAGAAATAACTTCATTAGTAGTATCTTTGTGGTATGACCAAATGTAGGTTGTTTTTATTCTATATGCTTGAAAAAATATCTTCCTATTTTTTATTTCATTTTTAACTTTAATATTTAACATTCAAAGAAATATTTTGGGACTTCAGGCAGGAATTTTCCTCAACCACACTGCATCCCCAAAGTTTTTCTATATGGTTGATCCCCCACCATATCTTAGGTCTTGGAGATGATCATTATTTTCTCTAACATGAACCAGTAATAATAGACAATCCTGCATCATGTTTGTTTCTTTTATTGTCCTTACCACAATGAGTCCTTATTGACTTTGTTATGTACATGTTAAATGTCTCTTGATCTCTCACTTATCACTAACTCCAAAAGGGCAGTCAGCTTTTGTTTTCTTCACCAATATATAATCAATCGCCTAGCCCATGACACATTAGGTAGGAACTCAATAAACACATTTGGATGAATAAACAATGTAAATGAGGAAAGTGAAATTGTAACAGAGTTTGGAAATTTAACTGACAAGCTATAAGTACAAAATAAAAACTGATTTTCTGGGGACGCCTGGGTGGCTCAGTTGGTTAAGCAGCTGCCTTCGGCTCAGGTCATGATCCCAGCGTCCTGGGATCGAGTCCCACATCGGGCTCCTTGCTCGTCAGGGAGCCTGCTTCTCCCTCTGCCTCTGTCTGCCATTCTGTCTGCCTGTGCTTGCTCTTCTCTCTCTGATAAATAAATAAAATCTTAAAAAAAAAAAAAAACTGATTTTCTGGACAAATGGTTGCAAATTTGTCATGACAAAACTGGCCATCTGTGTCCAGATTTTGTTTTCTGTAAACAGATTCTGTAAGTCTGTAAGTGAGTGACTCCTTATATTTTGCACCCTCGGGAACAAAACTGTTTCATTCTGATATCTCTGTTAATTTATCTATTATTTTTTATATCCATAAACTTATCTTTGAAAGAGAAAAGAGGTCATCTCCAGGCTATTTCATCTTCCCAACTACCGGTTCCTGAACGCCTTTCCTTTCATACAAAGAGTATTATCTGTGTTCGGACTTTGTTCCTCTCCTTTAATATGATGTTGACTATTGTTGGTCTTCTTCTTTCAAGTAAATTTAGAATCAGTTTGCTGATATCCATAAATTAACTTGATGGTATTTTGACTGGGATTGTCTTGAATCTACAGACCAATTTGTGAAGAACCTGCATCTTGACCATATTGAATCTTTTTATGCATGAATAAGGAGACTTTCTC